>NW_008584503.1:0-28345 GCF_000691845.1 Merops nubicus | reverse complement strand
CCCTGCCCCTCGTGTGACACACTCCACGTGCTCCCGGCGAGCGCAGGGGGCTGAGGCCAGGCTGGTGCCACGCAGCTCTTCACGAGATGAACTACGTGATTGTCACTTTTTAAATAAATCTGTTCTTGATACGCCGCCGGGCTCGGGCAGTCTCCTTCCCCGTGCTGCCCCGCGCCCTCGGGGACGCGGAGCTGAGTCACAGCCGGCTGTGCCAACCGAGGGCTGGCACAACCACCCTGCCCGTGGCAGAAACACGTCACGGAGGAGTCGCACCGGACTCTGCTACCACAGATGTCCCCTTCCCTGGGTACGGGGCCCTGGGGTGGACAGAGGCTCCTCTTGGGGAGATGGGAGCAGGTGCCCAAGGAAGCAGGGAGAGCACAGTGCAGTAGGCAGATATTTATTAGTGTCAAGAGGAGGGGATCACAGGATAACAAACACTGCAGAGGTGACCACAGCACAAGATGGGACAGAGCCCCTCTCCATGCATGCATCCATCCATCTGTCCCAGCAGCAGCACCAAGCACCTATTTCCCACCAGCAAAGCTTCTCTGCTGCCATGGGCCAGTCAGCTGGGAGCTGGCCAGGAGCCCAAGCAGGGCTGCCATGCCATGCCCAGGGCTTGGCTCCCACCCCCTGACCACAGACGGGCAGGGCCTGGGACATCTCTGCCCACAGCTGCCCTCTGCACACATCCGGGGGACCAAGGGCTGCTCGGCTCCGTGGAGGAGAGCACGGCTGCCCTGGGGCAGTGCAGGGCTCCAGCACCATCTGCAGAGCCAAAAGGACCTCCTGGCTCTGGTGCGGTTGTGAGGGCAAGCTCCAAGCCCTGGGTCTGGGTGGCAGGAAGGAGCTCAGCCAGGTTACAGAGCCCTCTCGAGCTGCAGGGCAGGAGGGAGAGTGATGAGAGCTGCTTCTGAGGCCAGGGGGAGGTGGGGACACAGGTGGAGGGTGGACAAATGTGCTCCACAAGCACTCTGGCTCTGCCCTGGCATTCCCACAGGCTCGGTTCCAGTGCCAGCCAGGGCTGCTCAACCTCTCCCAGGTCAGGAGTAGCTCCAGGGGGATGGGGGGACGCACAGGAGCACGGGCTACGTTACAAGTCACAGGCAAACTAAACCTCACGGAACAACACTGACTAGGAGCCACACTGAGCACGGGTAGAGGACCTCCCGTGTGCTCCTCTGCTGTGGTGGGATCCCCTTGGAGCCAGCAATCCCCCCCACCCCGTGCTTGCTCTAGGAGCAGACAGCAGATGAGCCCAGTGACACAGGGACCATCAGCTGCACCCTGGGCCCTCAGACCCCCTCACGGCACACACAGCTCAAGCTTCAGCTCGTGAATAATTTAACTAGTGACTGTACAGGTTCCTCATCTCAGCCAGTTCCACAGATGGGATATCCCTGGAGTCTGGGCAAGGGAGAACTGGGGGAGCTGGATGGGGGTCCCCCCAGACTCCAGGGGTGGGAGAGGAGCAGGGCCGGTTAGAAGATGGGAATGTAGTTGTCGATCTTGGTCCTGTGCCGCTGGGCGATGCACTCGGCGATCCACACGATGTTGCGGCACTCCTGTTCCTTCAGCTTCACGAAGGCGTAGAAGACACCAAAGTGGAACTGGTTGAGGAAGGCCAGCTTGTTGAGCTTCACCTGGGGAAAGCCCAGAGGAGGACATGTCACTTGTCCACCCCAGGTAGGAGGAGCAAGCATGGAGCAGCCTTGGAAGGTCGGAAGGCTCAGCACAGGTACCCTGTTCTGCATCTCTCTAGGTCCTGAGGGCGGCTCTGACCTTCAGGATAGGCTCTGACATTTGAAAGGGGAAATATTTATACCCTCAGGTACTGTGAAAATCCTCCTTTCTCACATAATTACACTCTGGTTTTGCTATTGATGGAGCAAATGTCCACCAGCAGCCCAAAACTTGCCTCCCACACTGCTGTAATCTGTCTGGGTGAGAAGATGGACTGAGCACCATGCTGGGCACCCCATCCCCTTGCTGGGCCCTCCCTCCCTGTCCTCTTCCTTCTCCCAAACTCTGTTCACCCACAGCGCTGCTGACCAGGCAGCAGACAACTTGCTGCTACCTTGAGCTCTGCAAGTGCCACCGGCAGGCACTAGGCGGAGAAGGCTCTGGGGGTTCACTCACCTCATGCTCAAAGAACCTGTCTTCAAGGGTCTTGTCTCCAGGGTTGCTGCCAGCCCCTTCAAACAGCAGCTTGTACTCCTGCAGGAAGTGTTACAAGAGGAGATTCCCAATGAAATGTGCAGGTCTCGAAGCTGTAGCATCGCTTTGAGCCCACAGGGAGGAGGCACCATGCACAGACCCCTCTACATAGAGACTGGAGTGTTTGGGCCAGGTCCTCATGCCCTGGCTGCTTCAAGAACGGGACGCCGAGCTCTTTGACTCCAAACAGGTCCCCAGCCACGCGCAAGAGCAGCTTAAGGAGCCCAGGAACATCCAAACGTGTCCTCCCAGGTCAGCGCCGCCACTGACCCAGAGCTCAGAGTGACCCACCAGAGCTGGGGACACGCCTCAACCCCCAGCCAGCTGGAGAGAGACTGTCACTGTGGGAAGGGCAGTCCCCAGGCCCTAGCACAGGGCACACGGGACATGCCTGGTGTCCCTGTCTCCACTGCAAGGACAAGCCAATGGCATCCCAAGCAAGCCAACTCCATCCTGGCCAAGAGAAGACTGACACCCTTCTCCCCAGGCCACAAGTCCCCCCCAGATCCCCGAGGAGCTGACCCAGAGCAGGTTCTCGTGCCAGTCCCCACCCCGAAGCACTCACAGGGTAGTAGTCAGCAACATTTTTGACTTGTTCATAGTCATCTGCCCTGGCCAGCTGAGCCAGGCCCTCGGGGTAGAGCTTCCCACAGTGCGGGAACAGCTTCGCTCGGTCCTCCTTGGACAGCTCAGTCCCGAAGGAGTTGATGGTGATGATGAAGGCTCTCCGGTCCGCTTCGAACTGCGGGAGAAGAGCCAGAGAAGAGCGGGTCACCTTGGGATGCAGCACCTCTGCCAGAGGCCAGCAGGGACCAATGCTGCTTCTGAGGGAGCCGCAGCAGGAGCTGCCCTGGGACATGCAGTGCTCAGCCAGGGTGGGCTCCCAGTATGCCCAGTAGCTGATGCCTGGAGAGCGGTCAGGTGGGAAGATCCCCAAACCACTCAGCAGAACCCTGTCCAGGTCAAGGAGTCTCTCCCATCCTACTGTCCCCGAGCCCTGCACATCCCATGCCTTGGCATGGAGAGCAGCTGTGCACAGAACAGCTCTGCTGCTTCTGCTGGGCGAGAGGAGGAAGATGTTGCCACAAAGGCAACAGATGTGTCAGCACCTGGCAAGATTTAGAGTGCTGTGTCCAGCTCTGGAGTCCTCAACACAGCAGAGACAGGGACCTGCTGGAGCAGGGCCAGAGGAGCCCCAGCAATGACTCGAGGGGGCAACCCCTCTGCTGGGAGCCCAGCAGGAGAGAGTTGGGTTTGGGCAACTTGCAAAGGAGAAGGCCCCAGGGAGACCTTCTGGTGGCCTGACAGGACTTCAAGGGGGACTAAAAAAGTTGAGGACGATCATTTTAGCAGGGCCTGTTGGGACAGGACAACGGTTGGTGGTTTTAAACTAAAAGAAGGAAATTTAGACTAGAGAGCAGGAAGAAATGTTTGACACTGAGGGTGGTGAGCCCCTGGCACAAGCTGCCCACAGAAAACCATTCTATGATTCTGTGAAGACCAGGACTGGGGAACCAAACCCGTCCAAGACCAAATACAGGCAGTGCTCTCCTGCCCATGGAGCAGGTGGATGCTGCAGACTCTCTCAAGCACTCAATGCTGCCATTCAAGCTGGGCCTGAGCAGAGCAGTATCACCACACCACCATCCAGCTGCAGGGTTTTCTAAGACCTACCTCCAGGATCGGGCACATGGCATCTGCCGTGGTACCTCCCAGCACCTTGCAGAACTTGTAGAAGGACTCCAGGTAAGCCTGGAAGAGAGAGAGCAGATGAGCACCCTTCCACACAGCCTCTTCTACTGCCATGTGCCACTCGGCAGAGGACAGACAGCACCAGGGACATTCCCAGATGCTCTATAATGCAGAACTCTCACCCTGTGTGAACTTGGATGCCAAGCCCACACAAGGGACAGCACTCCTCCAGAAGCTGGAGCCATGATGGCTTGTGGTTGGGTTTGCTCAAGTGACTGCTGGAGCTTCCTGCAGGCAAGCTCCCTCGGCAGCAGGGGCGAAGCCTGTTTTGCTCCTTTGAGCCGTCTCACTCCAAAGCATTTACTGAAGCCTCACGTGGTTTCCTGACCCGGCTCTGGCCTCCCCGAACATGCCAAGCCACACAAGTATAGCTGCAAGGCCTACGCTCAGAAAGTACCGCTGTGTAAGCAGAGTCGAAGGGATGAGGCAGGACAGCTGTGAAGGAAACCAGCCCTTCTCTGCAATCCTCTTCTCACACGGCAGCCGCCTGGTCTCCATCCCAACCGGAGAGCTGCAGAGAACATCTGAGGCCAGGCACAGCCACGCTGCCTCCAGGAAACGTAATCCTTTGCGGAGATGTACCGTAATCCAGCTGGAAGACTGTTCCACCTCCCAGGGGGAGCCCAGGAAGGCTGTGCATGGCTAAAAGTGCTGTTCAGCAAAAACTTTCTCAGAAGGAGTCATCATGTGATCAAACACCTCCCCGGACAGAGAGCTGCAACCAGAACCACTCCAAATGGATGGAATAAACTGATGCTGAGACACCGCAAATCTCTGCTCGGTCACAACAACTCCAGGACTGAAGAGGGACCAAGAACGCGTGTGTTGGCACACCCTCAGCCTTTGCGCTAGGAAAGCACCTGGATGACTGCGTTCTGTAAATATTTGTCACCACACAGCTCGAGGGGACACTGCTGGGTGAGCATCACACATCAAAGAAACACCATCTCCAGCATGTGCCACCCCTGGAGCGCAGAGCACAGTGATATTGCAAGTGATATGCAAGAGCACAGTGATATTGGTGTAGTTTTCTACTCTGAGGAGCAAATTACCTTGTAGAGAGATACTTGCTTAGGTCAATCATGCCCCAAGATCTCATTCAGGAGCAGAAAGGAACAAGGAGACCCTCGCTGTACAAGCAGAGTTAGAATTACATCCTTGCCTCTCCCATACATTGCATCTCTCTACATTCATTTGCCTGCTGTATTTTATTGTCCAGTTACAAAGCTCCTTCAGCTGGTTCCTACAAGAAGGTCACCAGCAGAGGCCAACAGTCAGGCAGCTTTACTTCAACATATCTGTTGCAAAGATGTGGTAAAATGGGGAGTGAGCACTGAAGGTAGCAGTGCCAGAAAGTCTCTGTTGCAGGACTCCACTGCTGACCACCCTCTAGACCAAGAGCTGACTGCTTATTTTTAACCTCTGCTCCTCAACTTGACCAGATTTCCATTCCAGAACCTTCTCACCTGTCATCGCTAACAAGAAACCTTTGTAGTTGCCTCTCTCCTATGAATCCTGCTCAAACCTTCTATCTATTGTCTATGTCTTCACAGATTCCTTCAGAAGACCTCTAGCAGGTCTGGGAGGCAGGACTTCCCCTTCCCATGCCAGCTCCTCCTGGACACAGGCATCCATCCCAGGCACCCACCCGCTGCACTCCTCAGAGCGGCTCTGCAATTTCAGACCTGGTTTTATTTCCCTCATTTCCACTGTAGTCCACATTTTCCAGTCCCTGGGGAGAGAGGTGGCTTCAAGCAAGTGTCTGTAAGCAACAGTTCCCTTTTCCATCCTTCCACCCCTGTGATTTGTTCCCAACAGGGCTCCTGTGCTCCCCGAGGGCTGCTCTTTAGCAGGGATCAGCCCCGGCACACGCCAGGGTTTCAACCTGGAGGCAAAAGGGCAGAATGCAAAGAAGATTCAGGCCTCAAAAAGGAGATGGGAAAGGACATGGCAGCTGGGACTCAAGAAGATCATTTCCCCCACTCCTAACCCAAACCTGCCTGCCCTGCGCTCGCTCTCCCACCTCCTCCTCTCCACGCAGGTCTGCACCCATCAAGGCTGGGGGTGTTTGACTCTGCACCCAGCCGTTCCTGCCCCGGCACAGCACAGACCAGCATGTGCCAGAGGCTGCAGGCAGCGGGGTGAGACCGCCGACAGGCAGCTCCTTCTCCCCTCCCACCCTGGCCTTCTTCCTCCCTGCACGCCCGACCTGTTCTCTGCCTCTCCCGACGGGCCACGGAAGCCTTCCTGGAGTAAGCAGAGGTCACGGCGACCGCGGGCCGGCCACGACCGGCCAAAACGAGGTTGGCAGATAAGATCTGCATCCCACCCTTCATCCGGAGAGCAGAGATGGAGAGATAGCCACAGCCTGCACGTAAACACGCGCTTTGCTACAGCCAGCTAGAACCAGATGGGGCCTGCAGAGGAGACGGCAGGACGAGGAGATCCTTCGCCCCTCCACGTCCCTCTGCCAGTCCTCTCCCCCGCCTGCAGGACTCCCCCAGCCCTGCTGCACCCTCTGTGCTGCTCTACCAACAGCATCTGACCCCAGCCACAGCCACTGCCACTGAAGGCTCGAGCAGGCTGCTGGAGGCTCTTCTGAAAGAGCTCTGGACAGAGAGACAAGCTCATGGAACTCCTTCAACCAGATTCAAGACCTACACACTTTCAGCCCTCTGAATGCAGTTAACTACACATCTAAACTTGTGTGGCTAAGGAGCAGCCTCCTCCTGCATGCCTGGGGCCTGAGGAAATTTATTCAGATGCATCACCTCTGCAAAAATCTCTTGCACAGACTCCTGATATTTCCAAAACCCCCCACTCCACCTAGCCCTGGTGCCCTGGCTCAGCAGAGCTGGGTGACCAGATATCAGGCCCCTCCAAAAGCAATGTCCATAACTTTCCAATGGATGCAGCTAATTCTTGATCATGACTGCTTTCTCTCTCTTTC
This sequence comes from Merops nubicus, assembly GCF_000691845.1. Lineage (NCBI taxonomy): Eukaryota > Metazoa > Chordata > Aves > Coraciiformes > Meropidae > Merops > Merops nubicus. The sequence goes on along the minus strand of NW_008584503.1, from coordinate 21,423 downwards.
TTCCCTGGAGTGGTGATAAAGGTATTTTTAAGTTATTCTTCCAAGAGGAAAAATACTGTCTCATCTTTGATTGAGGAAAGCCAGCATAGCTTGGAGCTCCCAACCCAAGCCAGAGTGGTACTCACACTAGGAAAAACCAGGGACAACAACATGTCCTGCCCTTCCCAGAGACTCATTTACCTTATAGAGCGTGTTTCGAATTATTTCGATATTCATTTCATCCAGGTCCTGTTCAGATATGCAGTCTTGGAAGAAAGCAGCTGAAACAGAGCCACAGACACAGTTAGCACTGTCCTAACCAGACCCAGGCCCAGCACTTTCCAGAGTCCTCAACAGTGGCAGACAGAAGCACGCCCCATGTTGAGCCTGTCCCTCCTAGGCTTGGCCCTTTTATCTTCAGCAGCCACCAAATTGCCATGACTCAAAACCTCAGGCTCCACTATGGTTCCCAAGGCCACAATCATATTTGGGGCTCTCACATGAAAATCTTTCTTCACCGGTTTACAGCCTATTCTAAGCAGAAATTCTCAGCTCTAGCCCTCAGCATCAGTTCCAGAGCTGCCCATGTTTCCATATAAGCAAAACCCAAACTGTTCCCAGATGCAGGCACCCAGAGATGACAAGACAGCTTCCAACTGCCTGCTCCAGCACGGCGGCAACGCTTAAGTGTCTGTAAGACAGCTAGTGAGTCCTGATGGAGCTGGTGCTCCTCCCTCCTTCCCCAACATCTCAGCTGGATGAAGGTGGCATGGGGATGGTTGAAGTCATGAGCTGTTGAGGACAGGTCTAACAGTCCCATTCTCCACTTCTTCCAAAGCCTTTTATTTCTCCAGCTGGAGGTACGTAACAGGAGACGGGCTGAACTAGCAGGTTTTGGTAGGCAAAATACATGGTGCTGAGCATCCTGAGTGTCTCTAGGAGGGAGTTTGACAAGTTGTTGCTACCTAAAGAACATCAGGTAGCAACATTAGCTGCGGAGTCTCCTACACCTCGTGTAACACAAGGCTGGGGTACCGTCTGCCATGTAGCAAGAGCACAATAAAACCCATTGATGGGACTTTTATGACTTCTTCAACTCTCCCTCAGCAGCCCACTTTGCTGAATCTGCGGCACAGAGAAATACGATCTCTGGGCTTACGCAGTCCAGCTGCGGTCACGGCCGCCGCGCTCGTGCCGAGAGCTGCCCACAGAGCAGGTATGACACGGGCTCACGGTGACAGCGGCCACCCCGCGAGGCCAGAGAGGGGTCAACCCCCCCAAGGTTTCTTTGCGAGGGCATCAGAGGGCGATGCCACGTCGCTGGAGGAGCCTATGGCTGGCAGAAGTGAGAACGGAGAGTGCCAGGGCTGGCTGTTGCTGCAGGGCTCGCTGGCCAGCCTGGCTGGCTAAGCAGTGGCTACTTCAGAGCAGCAGAGGAATGAGAACACAGCTATTTCAGTTCTTGGCCCTCCAGGATCCCAAATTAGGCTAACAGCAAGGCTTATTTTGCCCTGCTAACCTATGAAAGCCATTTGGGGTTAGGCATTCCTACCAAGCCACGTAGCTACTCAAGTACTTTTAGGAGATAGAGCTGCTGTTTCTTTGCGTGTGGTCACTGGAAAGAGCGCAAGTTAAACAACTGGAGCCTGCAGGCCTGCTTGTTTAGGCAACACAGCTACTCCCCGTGTTCTCCGTCTGAAGAAATGCCACATGAGATGGTACACAGCCTCAAGGGCATGGCCAGGGCAAAGGTCTGCAGGAGTCAGCCTAGCTGGGGTAGAAGCAGACAAAACTGACTCATAGATGTGGAGGCAAGAGGCAAAGACCCTCAGCTGCCAGTTGTGTTCTCCAGAACCACCTCACCAGTGTCTCAGGGCATTTTCACTCCACGCACAGCTGGGAGCTTCAGGGTCTCCGTGAGCTACAATCTTTGAAATGCTCTGTTCTGTCTTATTCCCCAAACTGGAAGGGTCCTGCTTGCCTGTGAGGAGGATTGTCTTCCCACACATCATCCCTACAGCAGACTCAACTCAGCCACACACAAAGCCTCAGTCCTCCTGCTGCGTTGTTGCCCTACATTGCAACCCAGATCTCTTGAGATACGTTTTCCCTCCTTTGCTGGGCTCTGACAAGACATTTTTCCGTGACAACTACTTCACTTGCCCATTATTACTTGGAGCATTTGCAAAAGCTCTTTCAGTTCCAAACCCAACTATTTCTGTCAAAGATGAGGCGATGATTTAGACTGCCTTGTTCATTCTAGCAACCCCAAAAGAATGATTAATCACTGACTCAGGCATACCTCACTATGGCTTTGCCTGCAGAGGCTAAACTAGCAAGTCTCCTGTGACTACCTCTCCTACTACTGCAAAAAGTCTTCCATATTTTCTCCAGAACAACCACTGCCTACACCTTTTATCTTTAAAGAGCTTATCTGCCTGACTAGCTGTTCGTAAGACACTTTGTGTTTACGTTATGTGCCTCCAGGTCAAGGCCTGGAGCCCTGAGACAGCAGAACTCAGTGCAGGATCCTGCTGTACTATGAGCTTAAAAAGGTTTTTGAAGTTGTTTGGGTTTTTTTGTTCTTTAACTGCTGTTGTTTGGGGTTTTTTTTGGTGTCTAAAGAGCTTTCCTTGATCTAGAGCTAATTTTATCAGTCTCAGAACAAGACTGGGCATGTGCAGATCTCTATAGTTATCTACAAAAAGTGCCTACAAGAAACTGCCCAGTGGTCTGAAGGAAAAGTGCAGGAAATGAGGTGCCTCATTCCAGCAGAGGACCTGAGAGCCCTTCCCTGAGGAAGCACATCTACCATGTGTCCTGTGACAGGTAGGAAAAAGATCATGTTGCCTCAGACCTGTCAGACCTTATCCTTCCTCTTCAATTGCAGGTGGTGATTCCCAGAAGAGCTGGCAAATGGACACACCTAGCAGATCAGACCTAACTACACCAGAGCTGCCATGACAGCTCCAGGCCTGGCTCACACAAAGCCAACTTCCCAGCAGTCTGTGTGCTGGTTTGGACATTTGTTGAAGGGTACACAGGGCTAACTGGTCCTCCAGAGGAAAAAAGGGGCACAGGATGGGCCTAAACTTGAACTCAAGCCCAGCCACCAGAGGCAGTACAGTCACAGTTGTGCATCACCCATTGTGTTGTCTTCCTGGAGCACAACCTTAGCTTAGCTGGACCTAGTTGGAGTCGGGGAGAAAGGGACATCTGCTGTGGAACACAGCTGAGAGGTGTTTTGAAAGGCTCCACTCACCCAGGGGAGTGTCCACCAGGATCGCGTTGTAGAGCTCCGCAGGCGTCTGAGCAATGTTCACAGCTTCCATCTGCTCGAAGCTTCCCAGAGGGTGGCACTTGGGCACCAGTTCGGAGATGGAACGCTGGTGCAGTGTCCCAGTGATCAGCAGAATGACGTTGTCAATCATGTAGCTGTACCTGGAAGAAGGCAAAAAGAAGCCTGTCACAACTCAGACACAAAGACTAGCAAGTGGCACCAGACAGGCATGTATCTGCAGCCCCTAGGAACATCTCCAGAAAGATGCACCCTTCCCATGAAGAACTGTGGCACCTCTTTAATGTCTCCTGATGACATCAGCCTAGGAAAAGGGAGTCCAGCGTAGCCCCAGGCTGTGATTTGTGCTACGGCTGAACCGAACCATCTGGGCTACTCCTACCTACCACTGGAGAGTGTTAGACTAGAAGAGACTTCTGGATGTCTCTGGCTGCTCCAAGCCAGACTGCTGGAGGTCTTCAACGTCCTGCTCCGAGCACGGCCAGCTCTAGCTGCTCAGGGGTTTGTGCAGCTGAACTTGGAATTATTTGCAAGGATGTATATCCCACAGCCTCCCTGGGGCTCTGCTTCGGATTCTGATCACACTCACAATGAAAAGTCTTTTCCTAACAGCTAATCAGAATTTCCCCTGGGGCCAATTATCTACTGTCTCTCATCCACACTCCTCCAAGAGCCTGGCTCCAGCTTCCCCACAGCCTCCCACAAGGTCACTAGGAACATTTGTCTTTCCAGCCTTCCCACTGCTCTCCTCACATCTCCGTGTTCTGTGCAGAAGTGTCTATGGTGGGACACCAGCAAAGGGGCCTCTGCAGACAGCCCAACTCAAGCTCGGTGACAGAAGTGCTGCTCCACTGTGGCTTTTTCTCCATAGTCTTGTCACGTTTCTGCAGACCTGCTCCCTTCCCAAAATCACAGGGCTGGCAGCTTTGACCCAACCTCCATTCACCCCCTCACCAAACAGCACACAAGGTTTTTCACACCTCTGCCATCAAAAGCTACAAACTTTGCCTTCTTTTGCAGACTTTGCCTGCGTTAGGCCACGTTGTGACATCCCTAACCAAGCTCTCTGCTTACACAGGGTGAGCAGATTCAGTCTTTGGCACTGCAGCAATGGGACACTCAGCCTGGGACCACGGCACTCAGCAAGAGCTCCACCAACACAAGCCCTTTGTGGCCCTTCTCTCCAGTATGCCCACATTTCTCTTGCACTGAGGAGCCCAGAACTAGGCACAGTATTCCAGGTGAGGCCTCCACCAATGCCGAGCAGATGTGAAAGATCACCTCCCAGTTCTCCAAGTCCGGCCAAAGAAGGGAGACACAGTTGGCCTGAAGACTGGGAAAACAAGAAAGGCTGGTGGCCTTGCCTTCTCCATGTAGAAGGTCCAAGCAAGTGATCAAGGCATCATGTAAATACAAGGAGCTGAGAAGAAAAGTGTCCCCAGCAAGAACAAGATTGGTGTTCTGAGCACCTTCAGTACCTGCTAAGCCATAAGCCAAGAAAGCTGAGAACCCCCCCAAAAAAAAAAAATCAAGCAAGACGAGTTCACAGAAGATGCCTTTGGAAATGTCCCTTGGCAGCACAAGGAAGGGGCACAGATGCTGGTGAGGAGGGTATTTGGGATTTTACACTCCCTTGCTCTCGCTGCTGGAGCTCCAACTCTAAAAGCTAGATGATGGGAAAGACCTGAAGAGGCTCCTTGGCGGGAGCTGCTCCAAACCAAACGAGATCAGGAATGACCTAGGACAGCAGGAGGAGCTGGGCACGCCTGGTGTTGGAGCTCTGTTGAGGTTCAGGCTTCCCATGTGCACCTGAGTACTGAGAAAAGGGAACTGAGGGCCAGCCCACGGGGACTGGAGCAAGGGCAGGTCCTGCAGATGTTTGTCACACAGGCACTGGGAGGCTGCTGGACTTTATATTTCTGAGCTAATATATTTATAATTCCGAGGAGGACATGGAGCAGCTCCATTTCCCTTTGAACCACATCAAAGGCAGGTAAGCAGAGCCAGTTAGAGGCAGATTTCAGTAGTTTTTATTAGATGGGCTCTCAAATATGCTCAGAGGGCATGTCCCTGAACAAGTCCACACCTTAGTTCCTCCTCAAACAGGTGCCGTTTTCTCCACACTGCAGAGCTGGCTAAGACACCTCCTGGCTCTACTAGTTTTGCAGAGAGCCCTTCTGTGTTTGCAGCCTACCTTTCCAGGGACCTTCAATCTAGAACCAGGGCAATCACCACAAGCTCCACATAGTAGGAAACCTCCTTTTGCCCTTTAATCTGCAAGGTCATTGTCCTTCCTTCTGTTTGTGCAACTCTCACCATGGAGATGACTGCAATCTCCAGGACAGCAAGAAGGGCCTGTTTATGAGACCTGAGGGTAAGTCCCTTGCAGCAAGCAGCTGGTTCCTGGTAAATACAAGCATCTGCACCTTAACACAGATGCATCTCCAGGCTACACAGTCACTGCATGGAACACTAGCACACCTCTCTCCTATTCCTGGCTTACTACGGATCTTCCCTCTGCAAGATATTTGCACCTTCCAAGGAGCCTGGCCAAAGTCAACCATGCAAGAGGAACTGAGGAAAGTGCCTGGAGCCCTTTTTGTTCACAGCTTAGCTCTTGGCTTACTGGAGTCACACCAAGCTCACCCATGCCCTCCCCGGCCAGCTCAGCATGAAAGCCACAGCCGGATTTGGGGCAAGCAGCCCAAGTCTGACCCTCTTCATGCGTGAGAAGCTCCTGCTTTCAGACTGATGGTCCCAGGAAAGACAACTCAGATGGCTTCCAAAGCCTGCGTACAAAGGATGGCTCTTCCCATTTCATTTATAGCCCTTAACTGCCTCATTCCTTCAGGAAGTCTGAGGAAATGGCCTACAGACCAAATGCCAAGGAGGCCCAGCACCAACCATTCAGAAGCACACTTTCTCTCTCCAAGCTGCTGAAACCTTGCTGTCAGAGAAGGGGTCGGCCCTGCAAGAGGGGGAGTTACCACATGCAAGGCAGATGGGACATTTCTCACTCAGATTTCCACTGCGACAGCATTTCAAACCTTTACAGGAACAAGGGAGCTGCAGCAGGACAAAGGTCTTCTTGTGCCTGCCGAGGCCAGCAGACACTAGCACCACTACCCAATCCTTCCTGATAGCCCCATTTCCTTCACACAAGCCCAGACCACGGTTCTTTTCATTCAGTCCCTGCTTTGTCCCAGTAAACACAGCCATGGCTTAGTCAATCACAACTATTAGCCTTCCAGTGCCAGGGCAGTTGGAAAAGCTTCTTCTCATCTGTGGAAGGGGCAACGCCAGCACCAGTTTCCAGTGCCAGGTCCCAACAGGAACGCATCTGCCTCCATAAGCACAGCTGTACTAAGACCATGGCAGAGGTCCTGGCTATGCTGGCATTTCCTCCCAGGCCCAACGGATTAGATTTATTACGGTGGCAGCAGTTCTCCTCGGAACCTCTGACTACTTGTTTAATAGAGCAGCTTTTGTCATCAGCCTGTTTGGTTCTGACCAGCTCCAAGTGTTTCAGCTTCCATGGTTAGCGCCTGTTCAGACCTCCCCAAGAGCATTTTAACCTTCCTGAGTTCTCAGTGCAGCTAATAAGAGGACCAGGCTACGGGACATGTTGGAAAGCAGTACTTGGTCACTTGCAACACCCATGAGGTCTTACCACAGCTCGCTCGGCATGGAAAAGAGGTTAGGACATGGTGTGGTCTGGTGGGAGACTGGAGACAGGTAGAAGGACCAACAAGCACCTTGGTGAGGACAAGCCTTCTCCAGTGGCATTCTGGGAGCACTCAACAGGAGTTCAGAGGAGAAAGTACCACATGGAGGCTCTGCACGAACTACGTCCAGTGACACAGGGTGCCATGGCTTTCATTCAGTGGTCAAGTGGCACCTTATCTTAAGCCCCCAACCTCTCCTCCACAAAGACCATAGCAAAACCCCCTGGGGCAAGAAGATGTTTTATCCTCCCCCTTTGAGCTGCTCTCTGCCCACCTAGGAAGAAGGACACAGAGAGTGGCTGTTCAGAATGTCACACGCATGGTCACGCCCTACCTTGCTCTTCCTGTCACCCACAGAACCGAGGTGTGGTGTGTTCCAGAAAGTCACCTTCACAGAAATACGATTCTGGTTGATACCAAGAACCATCAGTAACATCTCATGGAAGAGCAGGATTTCTTACTAAAGGACAGGAAAGAGTCAGCAAGCATAGAAATACATCCACAGCAGGAGGGAGGTGTTGGCTTATAGCTTCTTCAAGTCAAATACAACCAGGGCCAGCATCTTGGCTCTTCCAGTGACAACCAGCTCAGTCCAATAAGCACTGGGTGACCCTCACACAAAGAGAGCAGAGCCAGGCTAGGATGCGCCTAGAGAAAGAAGCCAAAAGGGGTGTGTGTGGAAATGTTCCTTCTAGCAACAGCAGGTCAGAGATTGCTCTCACTGCTGGTTTTGGGAAGCAAGGTCTCAGACAGGCACAGCAGAAACCTCTCTGAGAAAACAGAGGAGAGCCAGGCCCCCGAAGCCACCTTCTGGGCTAGTCATCTGTGGAGAGCAGAATCAAGAAGAATACACACGCCAAAGTCATCTACAGGTGCTCTGACAATGTCGGTCTTCCTCCTGCTGGAGTTTCTTAAGCCCAGCCACAGATAAAGGAGACATGCAAGAGAGGCTGCAAAGGTCTGCTGAATATTGGGAAAGGCTTTTTCCACAGGGGAGCACATAAAATGCAGGAAAGCTCATCACATGGGGCACTTACAACTTGGCCTGAAGGCACTTGGGCACAACCCCCGAGACAGTTTGAGCCTTCTCACATGACTCCTTTAATCAAAGAGTCCTTGTCGTAGAGCAGATAGGTTGGGGTTTTATTGCTTTCTGCTCCAAGATACTAAAGAAACCGTACACAATACTGCAAGTGGTCACAAAGCATGACTAATGACGGAACACTGCATGACCTGTGCTCCTCAGGAATCCTCCGAAAGCCTGGCCAAGCTGGAGCTTAACAGCTGCTCCGAAGGGGTCATGAGGACAACCCTCGGTGTCACCAGCAAAGGCCACGAGCCGCGGCCGACGCTGCAGGGGAGAACTGGGCTGTGGCTCTCGGGGGTTTTGCCACAATGGGTGAAGGTGCTGCCTTGCTCGAGGCACTTTAATGCTTTCCAGAAGCAGCGTCAGACTCCAAGGCGGGCTAAAGTCACTCTGTGATTGCGTTGCACAGTTACTCAGATTACTATGTTTATTTTGGGATGAAAAAAGGGAATTCTCCTGTGGGATTAGAGCAGCGCACTGAACTCGGCGTGAATTCTATGCATATCTGTGAATAGTTTAAGTTCTGACCACAGCCTCCTCAGCATTTAGTGCTTATCTCTTGCAGCTCATCCAGTTCATGGACTCAGGGGCTGCTGGGAACTGAAGGAAAAAGTTTGGGGCTGGTTGTACTTCTTCCTTGGGTTTGTGCCCAACTACCCAGACCCCATCTCCATATCTCATCGAGTTTGACACCTGGACAATGGTGCTGGTACAGAGAGCCACTTGTCCCACCTCTCTCAGGCTCCAAATGTAAGGGGTGATGAGGGAAAGCAACACACAGACTTCAAAGCACAGAAGAGTGGGAGCTGACACCAAGAATAATGCCAACAGCCGAGATGCTCCTATCTGGAGTGTCCTTTTAAAAGCATTAGTAAATATCTAGACAGCTGTCCTGAACCAGAAAGGGAAGAGATGCTGCATATCAGGAAGACCTCAGTGCCTCTCTGAGGCTTGTTTGAGTAGTATGACAGTTCCTGAGCCAAATTCTTACATCAGTTTTTCAGCTCAGATCTAGAAGCCAGAGCAGCAGCTCCTGGCCAGAGGCAGTTCTACCCCTTGTCTGCAGCTGAAGCCCCAGCAGCCCAGGGCATGGCACGAGGCGACATGGCCTGTGATGGTCTCTGATCAGAGCGGGCTGATCTCTTCCTCTCTGCACGCCGTCTTTCCTCGAGTCACTAAAAACCACACCTAAGTGGTAGGTTCGTGAACCTGCTAAAGAGAAAGCTGAGGATTTCAGGGTTGCCACCACAAACCAAGGGCACTCAGCCAGTAGGTGGGTGCCCTGCTAAACTTAGCTCAACGAGCCCATTACAAGCAAAGAGCTGTAACTTCACAGCACTACAGAGGCTGTGGCAGCTTTTCAAATCCAAGTATCCAGGAATGTTCTCAGCATTAATCTATATTTAGCTGCATCTCCACATGATTTTTACCATCTTCTAGCAAGTCTAGGTCTCTTGGGATACTGACCTCAGTTTTCCAATGGTATCATCTGGTAACTTCTAAGCATTTGTACAGTGTTAGCCATGTTAAAGGCTAACGAGAAAAAAAGCTCAATGAAGTACTTTTAATTTTGAGGCTTTATGACTGTAACGTTGTGTTCTAGAAGTGTACAAGCACCAGCGAGTGTTTTGAACACCTCTCAGCCTTGTGTGAGAGTCTCTGGTTGCCTAAACTTGAAGCCTCAAAGCTTGAGAGATGCTAGACTGACAGGGAAGGCTGAGCCCTGGCCCTCAGCGTTGTGCTGAGCAGACTTCAGCACTGATTATTTTTTTACGTATTCACCAGAAACACCTAATTGTGCTGCTTTCACATGGAGCAGCTGCAAAAACCAAAACTTGCATAAGCTGTTTTCTCACCTTCCCTACATGAAAAGCACTAAACCAAACAAACAAACAAAACCAACCAAACATTTCAAGGATTTAAAATAAGAAGAAAGGCTGCGTTGTGTAATCTCACATTATCCCCAGAATTGCCCCTAGTAACTAAGAAAGCTGAATGAGTTGAGTTGAACGGCCTAAAAACCTTTCCCTGCTTCTCAGTGAACGTGTGGTCTAGACCCAGCTAAAATGCAGAATGTTACAGACCTGCTGCCAGCAGAAGAAAAATCATCACCCCATTTGACCATAAACCACGCTGGGTAGACACAAGATTTAGCTCTGCATAAAGTATTTGCTAGGCTTCAAACCAGCATACAGGACAGATCTGGGAAAGGGGATGAGGAGCCAAGATGCCAGAGGGATTCAGCTTTAAACAAGGCCCTGGAAGATAGCTGAGTCCACACACTGCCACTGGATGAAACAGCACCAGCTTGGATGGAGATGTTACCCAGCCTTCTCACCTTGTCACCCACAGCTTGCATGCTAGAGCCCCTGCTCAGGGCTGCAGAGTTTCATTGAATGTTTCTCTAGCTTAGAGAAACACAAGTTTACATCCGGAGCTCATCGTTTGCTTTCTGCCACGCACACCATTTTGCTAGCTCTTCTGATCGTTACCACGGCTCGGTGTTTGCTGGACACTGTGCTAACACCTCCCAGGCGAAGAAAAGTGCTCGTCAAATCAAGTAGCCAAATGAAGCATTTGCCAGGCACTGAAGGGTTAGGAAAAAAGATCTTCTCAGCGTAACATGCAGTGAAATCCATCTTTCAAAAATGAGGGCACCTGCAGTCACGCCCTTTTGAAAGGTGACTTCCACAGCCACCACTCCGTCGGGCAACCCAGTTTGTTTTCAGAGATGTCTGTTCTGGGAAAGCGGTACGAAATCCGTGCCCTTCAGGGATGCAGGAGAACAGAAGCAGTTCTGATGCCACCATCCAGAGGACACAGGTCCGTGATCATTTCCAGGCCACTAGTTCCATGCCCTCTCATTTTGAATATTGCATAATCCCTCCAAGAACTTGGCTTATCAGTTCAACTTTGCACTCCCTGCGAACAGGGAAGCTGTTTGGCAGAAACCTGCGTTTCTCTGCCAAAACTGTCTCTGCCAGAAAAGGCTCATAAACCTTTTATTGCAGGATCTCCAGCTGCTACAGTGATTTTTACTCCACAATCCCACCAAGGAGTCAACAACTAACCAAAAATAATATAGCGTGGATTGAACTGCAGCAGCTTTAGGGAAGATCCTTCAGATGGTTGCGTTTGCCCAAATAAACTCAAGGGTCTGTAATGTAAAGCATTTGGAGTTTTGTCTTCTGCAAGAAAGGACTTCTAAGGATGCAATCACGTTTTGTAACCTCCCCACTTACGCCAGGATGTGCACCCCAGGACATTTAGAATAAAGACAAGTAACTCTCTACTACAGAGGAGAGGATTATTGCTCTTCAGCTCCAGTAGCAGTTGAAACAATTTGGCTCCAGAAAAGCCACCGTTGTGAGATGAAGTTTGAACTCAGAAGTCGTGCAGCAGAAACTAGATCTATCCAGCAGAGGGGAGAGGCAGAGCAGGACCGGGTCAGGGAGAAGGTAACAGAGGGAAGTGTCAGCACAGGCAGGCGTGAGGGGGAAAGGTACACCCAGCCTCACCAAAACCACCCCTTGTGGCCACAAAAACATACCCAAAGCCAAGTTCCCAGCTGCATCCTCAGGGCAACAAGGAACCCGGCTCCCAGCCCTTGAAGGCTAGTAGGCTAAAGACAAAAGATCCAGTCTGTCCTCTGGTGATGGGCTTGATCACAGGTTTGGAAGATGCATTTAGAGCCTGCTTGCCCTCAGACCTGCTGTGGGCTCATTACCAGCAGCTCCCCAACCTGAATCCCAGATTGAGCCCTGTCTGCCCAGCTTGATGCAAGGGCCCAACAGCTGCTGGAGCCCTCAGGTCAGACTTCCCAGAACAGGGCAGAGATGGTGCTGAAGCACAGGAAAAAAAATCCTCAAGAAACCCTTTCTTTGCACCCCCCTGGAAAAATACAAAAGCTGCCAATGTGAGCAAGCTACAGCAGGCTCGAGTCAGGAGAAGCACCATGATAAAGGGTGGTGAAACCCTGTAACAGGTTGCCCAGAGCAGTGGTAGATACTCCATCCCTGGAACCATTCCAGGTGAGGTTGGCCAGGGCTCTGAGCAACCTGCTCCAGTTGCAGATGTCTCTGCTCCCTGCAGGGAGGTTGAACCAGCTGGCCTTGAGAGGTTCCCTCCAACCAAAAGCATTCTGTGAAGGAATCCCATCTAAACTGTGCAGAGGAACGCCGTGAAGAAGGAGACAGCCCACAGCAGCGTGTCAGGCTAACACAAAGAACAAAGCCTTTCCAGGAAGACAGGGCAGCACATCACTGAGAAGAACACAAAACTCATTTCCATACCCCAAGTCAACATGTGCTTGTTGAATTCAGGAAGTGGGTTTTGCCGTTTCAAGTACACTTAATGCCTGCTTGTTGCTGCTCTCACAGAACATTGCTGCGTTCCCTCGGCCAAACAGTCGACTTTGTTGTTTGTGTTGGAGAGGAGATGTTAACAGCCAACTTGTGCCTGTCAGTCAGAATCTCCTACAGTCGGCTGAGAGAGGCAGGGAAACACCAGCAGCCTTCCAGCGAGGAGCTGCATGGCCAGACGCAGAGTTAGCAGGTGTCTTGCAGAGCCCGTGGCAAGCTCAACAAGTTGAGCTTCTCCTCGCCACGAGACAGGGTGGCAGAGGCTGCCAGCTACAGCCACCACTTGAAAAAACAAAAGGGAAATCAGCCAAGTTCTGCAATGTTTTGGTACTGACAACACAACACTTGCCACAGGAGAGTTCCTGGAGAGGATCGGAGCCAGGAAAGAGTCAGCATGATGCCAGGAGAGGAGCACAGCGAGACAAAAAGCAGCTACTTGGGGAACAAAGGCCTTGCTTTGAGGTTGCCATGTTCTTAGGTCAGTTGTGTTCACGTGCTTTTAAACGCTGTCCTTTCCCTCCTGCCACCTCCACAGGTGGCCATCCTCACCTAGGGCTGGAGTGCCACCTTCCGGCAAGCCACAGGCAGGGGCGGCCCGGCCCGGGGCAAGCCACAGGCAGCGCTGCCCGGACCTGGGCAAGGAGAACACACCAGGAACACGCATCCTCCTCCTCCTCCTCCCGGTGCTCCAGGGCCCCCACGCCCTCCCCGTGGGCACTTCTTCCCAGGGCCTCACCCAGTTCACGGGCAGCTTAGAAGAGGCAAGAGAAGTGATGCAGCACGATCCCGCGTGGGGAGGTACAGGATGGCTTTTGGCAGGTTGGCTCTGGAGCAGCCAGAGGAGACAAGGACTACAGCTGCTCTTGAGATCACACAGTTCCCCACATCTTCTCAGCAATGTGCCCAGGGTCAAGATCTGAGAACCCTCCAAAACCAAGCACAACAGTCAGCCTTTCTCCTTCAGGAGTGTCCAGTGGGACCTCTGGGGAGGTTTGGAGTTGATCAGCAGGACTCTCCTGAAGGAGAATGCCTGACTGTTTTTTAAATGCTTGATCCACCTCCTGGCACCAGCCATCTACACCTTGGACACTCTCAGCGAGATGGCACCCAAGTGTTGAACGGGCCAGCATTTCTAAAGGTGGCCAAAGAATTAACACCATCCAAAGGCATCCAGCAGCAGTGAGTTTCTGAACTGAGCTGGACACACAACAAAACATCTCCTTCCATTTTAAGCCAGGCACATCTCCTACAGCCCCTCTCAATTTTGAAAAAAATCTCCGTTTCCAACCCACTGCCTCTCTCCAAGAGTCCCAGTGAACTGAAGCTCTCCTCCTGCAGAATCCAGCCCCTCTAAAACTTTCCATATCTTTCTACCATTTTTTATTTCAGGCACACGGCCACATTGAGTTGAGTTCAATCTTTTCCTCTGACCGCCTGGTGCTCTATTTGCCCAGAGCAGTCTTCACCATTTCCTGCTCAAGTTTCATTAGCTGCCTTAAAATAAAGGAGTGGGAAACAGTCCTGTTCAAAAGGCAAAGATAAATCAGCCCATTAGACCTGTCTGTGCCCAGCCAGAGCGGAAGATCAAGCGGCACAGGCTTGTCCCAGTGTCACCCAGGAAGGCGGGGTGACACGACACCTCTGTGTGCTCAGGCACAACAGTCCCAGCACTGCCAACATACTTTGGCCAAACATCTCTGTGACACTGCCTCCACACCAGCATGGGTTAGATGAAGTCTACTGGCATAAGTACGTGCCACCAGCCTCCAAATAGAGCTGTTCTCTACTCCAACTATTTGGGACGTGTATGGGAAGCTTCACATTGTCAGCAGGACAATAATGCCTGAAAGTTATGCCCCCTGCCCTAAACCAAGACCTGCTACAACCCACTGGACAGTTCCAGCAAACAAAGCACAGTCTGAAAGGCAGCCCAAAGAGTCATATCTAGTCTACCCTCTTTTCAGAGAATCACAGCATGGAAGGGACCTCTGGAGATGATCTTGGCCAACCTTACTGCTCCAGCAGGTCACCCACAGCAGGGTGCCCAGGATGGTGTCCAGGCAGGTTTGGAATCTCTCCAGAGCAGGAGACTCCACAGCCTCTCTGGGCAGCCTGCTCCACGCTCTGCAACCCTCACAACAAAGTTTCCCCTCCTGTTCAGGTGGAACCTCCTGGGCTCCACTGTGGGCCTGTTGCCCCTTGTCCTGTCACTGGGCACCACTGACAAGAGTCTGGCCCCAGCCTCTTGACACCCACTCTTTAGGTATTGATGAGCATTGATAAGTAGACTTTCTACTAGTTCAGTCACTAAATCTATCAGGATTATCAACAGAAGGTATTAGAGCAAAACTAGCACCATCTCTAAACTCCTCTCCTTCACTGTCCAAGTTCTAGCTTGTCTGTAGTTTCATGAGAAGTTATCAGAGCTTCTAATATGCTGACAGTGCCTCCCACCATGGGCCAGCTGAAGCTGGTACCACCTCCTCTGTTTCAGCAATAAGGCATGTGTGTGATGAGCAGAGATCCAGTGGCGTTAAAACCAATCTTGTGGGCAAAAAAGAAAAAAGAGAGTGGAGACAACTCAAGGAATAAACATCCTGTGCTGAATGTGGCCAACCTATTCAAGATGAGATTACACAGGAGGCAAGATGTCTGCACAGAACCCTGTTTTGCTATAGAGAACTCATCAGAGACAGAAGCAGAACAATATCAAAGTTATATCAAGTTGAGGGCAAACCACCAGATATAAAGTTAAGTCATTCAAAGAGCTGTGAGAACCAGCCTATCATGTTACATGAGATGTTTAAGGTCCCCTGCACAGCTTGAGCTGGATGTAGACACTGGGTAAAGGTCAACAGGACTGGTGTGACAGGAAACTGGATTTCCACAGGTATTCGCAGCCTTTCTACCAAGCCAGGCCAGGCACGGTCCAAGACCTCTCAGGTCATCTTTTCCATGCACTAGTTTTCAAAGCAGGACAATCAGCGAGCAGCAAAGCTTTGAAGTCCATGAGATAACTCTCAAGTCCTGCCCAAACTACTGCCTTTAAATGGATATGACATAAGCTAAAAGAAGAGACCATTAGTGATTACTGTGATGCTTCCATAGAGCCCAGACATCTCCATAAACCCGCATAGCAGCAAAGGCAGAGCACCAGTGGAGAACAAACCACCTCATACTGCCAGGCTCAAACAGTACTGATGCCTTCAGAGAAAATTCAAGACGGGCAACGAAGTGTTTTGAAAGTTACCTTGAGAGAGTAGAAGAGATTACTCCATAAAACTAAGATTTTCAGCTAGAAGCTGCTTCATCCACTGCAAACACTGCTGCAAAATGGGGACTGGTCATGGCTCGCTGATGACTTCTACCATGTCTCGCTCCAGATCTGGAGCCAAATATGGAAGTTCCATGAGTTTGTAACATGCATATAAGAAAAAACTTAGTTCTCGGAGAATAGGAAAGGCTTAAAAGACAAGCAGCTTTAGCACAGTGACCCAGAAAATAACAGATACGAGCCACTGGGTTAGAAAAATGAGACAGTGGTACTGTCCAGATGTAGAAATGAGAGAACACAAAGGAACGTGGCAGAGACAGGTCTGGAATCAGTGTTTGCACACGCAGGAGATGCCACAGACAGGGCAAAAACTAAAATCTTTGAACTGACCATAAGAGTTTTTCTACAACAGCCTGCACCGTTCAAAAACCTCTGGGTGGCGAGCAAGGCAATTGCCAAGGAGGTGAGATTCAACAGCGCTTGCCCAAGTGCCCGTGATGAGCCCAAGCTCGCTGCCTCAAATAAATGAATTTATCTGGTGAGGTACCACATAAATTCTCTGTTCTCCAGCTCGAGAACAGAGCACGACCTTCTTCTCAGAGAAGCGAGTCAAAGTCACGTTCTGATGAACCAGAAATTCACTGTTGCCCATAAGATAACTTTTTCCTGGCTAGAGAAGGCCACTGGCCATGCAGTTTGCAAGCCAAACTAGAGCTTACAGGAGCTAAGGAAAGCTTAATAGAGCTAAGGAAAGGGAACAAAAGCAGTTTTGGTTCCACACAGCAGATGCAGACTAGTGGAACTGGTATCTCACAGAGAACAGCGACTCCATTTTATTCCCAACCAAAACAAGAGCAGCACACAGGGGAGCAGAGGGTTGTGCAAAACCACTACAAGCTAGTTGTGAGAACATCTCAACCTCTTCCTGTCAGCCAAACCTGCTGAGGAATCATCCCTCGCCCCCATGTCTTCTCCAACGAAGACGTGCTGGGGCTGCTGCAGCCCCATCCCTGCCTTCTGCACTTTCTAGGCCCTCCCTTCTCCTCGTGCAGGGCTTTGTTGGAGCCTACGGAGCTGGCTGAGAACAACAAATGAAATATTAACCCCAAAAGGGAAAAGCTGTTTGGTTTTTGGCCAGCTTTACTCCCTGAACTGGTTTGTGGTGAGGTCACAGGAAGGCCTGTGGTCCCTGGGGTGGGCTGGCAGGGTCGCAGCAGCCCTGACGAGAGCTGATGGACCTCATTGGGTCTGAACGAGCAGGCAGCTGCTGTCTCGATATGCACAGTGGATGTTTTGAGGCAGGATCACAGTTTTTAAAACCCAGGAACATTTAACCACAAGGGCCAAAGATAAATGACAGCTTGAGTAGAGGCTGAACCAGTTCTGCAATGGAAGGCAGGGAAGGAGCCATGCCAATAAAGCACACACCCTGGGAGCAGAATGCTGCTGTGCTGCATGGCTTGAGACCTGTGTCCTAGCACTGTGGTGGTGTCTGGAGATCAAACCAGCAGCAATCCATGCTGGAATCAGAGACTCATAGAATTTTTTTGGTTGGAAAACACCTTCCAGATCATTAAACCAAACCATTCTCCCAGCACTGCCAGGTCCCCACTGACCCATGTCCCTCAGCACCACATCTCCACAGCCTGGAAACCCCTCCAGGGATGGGGACTCCACCACTGCCCTGGGCAGCCTGGCACAGACCTGGACAAACCTTTTGCAGAAGACATTTGCCCTAATATTGAACCTAAACCACCCCTGGCACAACTTGAGGCCACTTCCTCTTGTCCTGTCACTTGTTGCTTGGATCTGATCAGAAATGACCGATTCCCACCTGGCTCCAGCCTCCTGTCAGGAGTTGTGCAGAGCCAGAAGGTCTCCCCTGAGCCTCCTTGGCTCCAGGCTCAGCACCCCCAGCTCCCTCAGCTGCTCCTCAACACACTTGGGCTCCAGACCCTTCCCAAGCAGCTTCACTGCTCCTCTCTGGCCATGCTCCAGCCCCTCAAGGTCCTCCTGGGAGTAAGGGGCCCAAAACTGACTGCAGGATTCAAGGGGCAGCCTCCTCAGTGCCAAGTCCAGGGGGACGAGCCCTGCCCTAGTCCTGCTGGCCACAGTAGTGCTGATCCAGGTCACAATGCTGGTGGCCTTCTTGGCTACCTGGGCACGCTCTGGCTCATGTTCAGCCAGCTGTCAAACAACCCCCCCAGGTCCTTTTCCACTTGAGCACTTCCCAGCCACTCTTCTCCCAGCCTGGAGTGCTTCAGGGGGTTGTTGTGACCCAAGTGCAGGACCCAGAACTCGTCCTTGTTAAACCATTTCCATTCAAGTAGCTGAAGAAAATAGAATGTACAAGGCTGAGCGTGGAGAGTTGGGAAGAACACTTCAAACAATGCTCACAGACAGCTGGTACTCACGTGATGAAGTCCAGAAAACTTGCCAGGGGCTCATAGGCATGGTTCCTCATGTGACGGAACTCCACCACCATCTTCTCCTTCAGCTTGTCATCTATGACAGAGACGGTGAGTGGGGAGGCTTCATTGGCCAGGAAGTTCCCATAGTCAGTGCTCTGGAGGTGCAGCTTCAGGTCTGAAAAAGAAAGAGTAAATTCCAGTCTGAAGGCTTGGTGTTGGGTTTGGGGGATTTTGTTTTGAGCATACCCAAGGAAGCTGTTGCTCAGCATGTCTCTAAGCATTCTCTTCTCGGAAAGATCCCCCAGACAGAACCCACATGTTAATTCATACACTTACATTTGTGCTCAGTTTCACTATGGACAAGCCAAACACGGGAAAAGATCAGTGTTTCACCCTACCAACCTTGTCCTGTCTTAAAAGGGGAAACTGTGATGCTGTCTGTATAGCTGAGCATCTGTGCCAGCTGTCCACTGCTCCTGATCGAGGTGAAAGGTTCTGATTTTCTAGGAAGTATTTGCTAGGAATCTAGGAAAAAAAAAAAAAGAAAAAACACACTAGGAACAACTTAAGCACCTCCTCCAGCCAAAAGAGCTCTGGTTGCAGGCTCCCCTGAAGCAATCATGGCCAAGAACCCACCTGCATCCACAAGCAAGTTGCCTCAGATACTAGTGATCTGGAGGCATCTGAAAAGCTTTCAAAGCCAGAAAGATAAAAATGGCAACCTTGAAATTATAAAGCAGCTAGGTATGACACCATCAAGTCAGTCCAGCTAATTGAACTGGTAAAGAGAAGCAGGAAATTGAGGCAGAGAAGGGCTGGTGAAGAGGAAGGTTATTTAAATCCATCTCCTATGGCAGGCAACCCCTGCCCAGGATGGAGGAACACACTCAGAAGCCTTCCCCTCCTCCAGTCTCAAGCAGAGGAAACATTTGTTTCCTCTGTTACCCTTGCTGCAGGTCAGGTGCCCAACCAAACTGCAGCTCTGGCCAACAAGCAACCACAAGATGCTGAACTTTGTCAAGATAAAAGCCAAAAGCATTTAAGCGTCTCTATGGAAAAACTGAATACAGAACTGAGGAACGTCATATAATACTACTCCTCAAAGCTCTACTAGTTGCACTGGTACATAATGTTCATCTTCTCTTCAGCTTCACCTCAGAGGACCAGCTAGGCAAGCACCCTCTCAGGGATTCAAGACCTTTACAGGGAAAGGAGAGTAGCTGGAAGAGTTTAGTCAAACCAGATGTGAAGGCACCGTCCAGAGAAAACAAGAAAAAGCCACTACTCCCTGGTTTCTCTGGAGCAGGAGCTCCAAGGCTGCTTTTCCCTCCCGCTGCACTGCACGAGTCTCAGCGCCACGGCACGAGCGCCCGCAGCACCGAGCAAGGGCTCGGCCCAGCTCGAGGAGGTTGAGCTTCTGACATCACACCCGGCTCCAGGTCCTCCACACCGAGCTCCAAACTGAGCCTCTACTGCTCCATACCACCCTCAGCCCCGGGGTGGAAGGGTCGAACCGCTTTCAAGCTGACTTCTGCTCTTCTGGGGATTTCCAAGGGGGTCTAGCAAAGATGGTTCTGACCCAGCGCTTGCTAGTTATGAAGATGTTACCACTAAGTAAGTCTCACTAAAAACAGATGGTGGTTATAGAGAGGGGGGAAAAAAAGAGGCCAGAGACTTAAATAGCACTCTAGTTCATCACATTTCTCAGGGGTTTCCAGCAGAGTTTGGTGGGACTCTTGGTAAGGAATCCTGGATGCAGCAAATGGAGCTACTTGCTCTAACATGTGCCATGGCTGAAGCCCAGCAGAAGCTTTACCTACAAGCTCCTCAGACTGTGGTGCAGCTAAACAGAGGTGTTCTATTCTACCAGGACATCAATTTCTGCTCACACTTTCAAGGTGGGAAAACATCATCTGGATGACTCAGAGAATGGAGCTTTTCAACATGACCCTTGCCACAAATTGGAACACTGGAACATGCCGAAACATCACCCAAAAAAGACATCACCCAAAGAAAAACCTAGCTTGCAGGCAGCAGCCTTCATGCCAAGAGTTCTCACCCACCTGTTTTGCAAGTGTTCAATTTTTGAAAGCTAGGATACAGTTACAGAGGGGAAATCTACTGGAATTCTATCTTAATGAATTTCAGCCCCTCTTTTGAAAGCTGCTGGATGATGAGGCTGAGTGGAAACTAAGTTCTACTGTCAGATCAGGGCTTTACTGGTTTGTTTTTAGTTGGGAGAAATCACAGAGCAAAATTCAGAGCTGCCCAATGAATGAGAGGAAAGGTCCTGCTAAGAGTGTTGCACTCCTAAAACTGGGCTGCAAGGGAAGGCACAGGGGACTGCAGGAGCTACGTTCACACAGCTCCTACTTCCAGTTCTCTGTAGCTGTGCAGAGCTCTAATAAGAACAGAGCCAGCACAAAAAGACATGTGATGTTGTTTTGCAACTACACAGGACTCTGCAGAGGAAGCAGTTATTGCACATCCTACCACATCTTACTATGGTGGGGAAGCTTCCAAAGTTTTCCATTTGTTTCCCCAACTCCAGCTGCTACAGCAAATCCGTTGGTTCCTTTCGGTGTCACCGTGACCTGCAATTCTGCTCTCACTTCTGAGGCAGCACGAAGCCGCCTCGCTGACGGGTCACTCGATGTGAGAGACACAAAGTCAGAGTTTGTTGTACTGTCCACTTCCAGGACCTCAGAGCTGCACCACACTTGGCCGGAGCATTCTGTCCTGCTCGATGAGGGGGTTGCCCCCCTGGCCCTCCAAAACTCCACATCATGAGAGCCCCCACAACATTGTGTTGCAACTGGAGTAAGGGCCATGTTTATATAACACTTGGAATTAACTTTGACAGGGAAGGCCAGCCACAAACTGCAGGAACTGAACCCTGCTGAATTCTCTTAGCATCCAAGCAGACAGGAGAGAATCTATTTTCCAAAAACTGGACAGGATTTCTGAGCCCTGACTCACTGCATCCCATGGCGTAGCAGTGTCCCCCCCCCCCCCGCCAGCCCGGCCACCGAGTCTCAGCCAAGAGCCTTCGGGAGTTTTTTTAGCAGGCCTATTCACATGTCAGGCTTCTCAGTTAAGAAGGGACTAATCTCACGGTTTCCCAACTCCCCTGCCAGAGCAGCCGTCCCAGGAGCAAGCCCCAAGCTCTCCCAAAGTTCTATCTCCTCTTTCCAAAGGCCGAGCTGGAGACGGCCGCTGGCAGCGACCGCGTCCCCTCGGCGGGGGCGGCTGCCAGGGATCCCACACGCCGCGTGTCGAGGAGGAGTC
>NW_008584502.1:7292-10711 GCF_000691845.1 Merops nubicus | reverse complement strand
TCCTCCTCCTCCTCTCTGCCTCCAGACCCGCGGCAGCGCCTCCTCCCCACCTGGGAAACGCTCCCTGCTCTTCCCGGCCCGCTGCACACACCCAGCTCTGCACGTAGCAAATGGAGGCGATTTCCTCCTCAGCGCCTGCACATGGAAAGTATTGAGCCGTCTGTGTTGTGGGTTTTTTTTTTTTGGTGTTTTTTCCCTTGGCTTGCCCGGCACGCTGTCAGCGTGCTGTTGGATGCGGTGGTGGTGCATCTCCCACTCCTCTCCGTTGCTGTTGTACATGTGCTCCTGGTCACCCTGTGCAGTGCTGAATGTCAGGAGGTGGCTGAATCGTGCAGCAAGTGCAGCTGGAATGACCTGGCAGGGGCAGGGGGGCAGGGAGTGGGGGACGCTGGTGAGGTGTTGGGAAGCAGGAAGGAAGAAAGGTTTTTGGGAGCCGTGGCTTGGCTGAGATCTCTTGCTCTAGTGGGAAATGCTGTGGGGATCCCCTGTGTCTCTCCCCTCTGGTCTGGTTGGTGTCTTTGGGGTCAGTTTACTCACAGAGTGGACACAGGGGTACTTATTCCTTCACTTTTCCAACGGAATATTATTGCCCAGTAATCAAGGAGGGTGAAAACACCAGTCAGAGCCCCTGGAGAAGAGCCCTATGCTCATGACCTGGGGCTGGAACACAGATACACTGTGTGTATTGTTTGAGTGAGTTGCCCATCAGCTGGTGGGACAGGGATGACCAAGGAAACTTTGTATTGACTGGGAGGGGGTCTCTTTAGATACTCAGTGCTAGGTGTAGTCTGCACTGACAAGAAAAACAAAATGCCTGGGACGCAGAAAGGGCAGATGCTATAGGTCATGAACTGAGTGTGGCAACCAGCTTATCATTAGTGCTTGTGAGCTGTGTTAAGAGCACTTCTGCCATCATTGTTGCCTTACAACAGAGTCACAATCCCCACAGGCTGGCTGCAGCACCAGGGAAGGGAGAACTGGGGCACCCACAGCGTAACTACACTGCTCCTCAGCTAAAGCAAGGGCAGGGAACTAGCCAGAGTGAAGGGGCTGGGCCTCTGTAGGGCACTGGGGGCAGAACCCAAGGGGTGTTTGTGTGAGGGAATACTTTGCTCTAGGAAAGGAAAGCAGCTAGATAGGTATAGAACATATACAGACACCTCTGAGATAGTGTTGCCAATAGTTAGTCACCGTGAGGACATGGTCCAGGCTCCATGCTGTGGGTAAATGACTCATATTGAAGTCTGAGGGACCAGAGCTTCGTTGCTCTTGGCACTCAAGCCAGCTAGATATAATGCTAGGCTGGGTACATACTTATGGACTGGTAGAGAGTCCTTTGCAGCATGCTGTGCTGTTTGCAAGGACAGCACATATGCTCTCTGGAACAAACATCCTATGAGCCCAACAGCCCATCCTCTCCATCAGTACCCTGCTGTGTATTTGAGGGAGATACCAGCCGAGTCAAAACATTTGCCATAAATTCTTATGTGGAGTGGAGAGAAGAGGAGAATTTTTGTTCTGGGCAGATCAGCAGCTTGTCTCAGTCCCTGTGCTTTGTCTCCACTCCTCGTATCCCACACCATCCAGGCTGCCTGCTGTGGCCGTGCTGAGTCCACATGCAGGTATCACTGGAGGGCAAGGGGCATATGGTAGGCAGGGCGTTTTAAGACAGATTCACAAGGTGCCTGCCTGGGCTGCTGCTGTATTTTGTCAGCCTGCATGATGAGGAACTCCCCTGTTTCTACTGATCTGAGCTGGGCAGGTGGAGTGAATCCCTTTACCCAGGTGCTGCTGCCAGTTCCTCTTGCGGGAACCTGCAGCGTGTGAGGGCCAGAGCAGCATTTCAGGAGAGGAGATGGTAGCCTTTCTCTCCACCTGACTGTCCTCTGGACCATTTCCTTCCTCTAAGCGTGTGCCTATCTGATTTGTGTTTGAATCCTTTCCCTGCCTGCTGCTCCAAGAGATCACTGCACACAGGCATTGCTGTGTGTGTGCAGACCTTGCGACGTGCCGTTCCGCAGAGCACGCTCCCTGTCCTCCCACAGGCTGCTCTCCTTGAGCTGGTTACAAGCTTTCTTTCTTCCTTGGAGTATTTTACATCCAAGCCTGGTCTTTTGTATTCCAAGATTTTAACACTGTTTAAGTTCTCCTTGAGATGTGAGCCCTCTTCTTCTGCAAGCTGCAGTTCCAGCGTGGCTGGTGCTTGCAGAAGTTTGAAGGCATGCAGAGCATGAGGTGTTTCAAAAGACTGTTGGGCTCTTTAGCCAGAAGACATCGGCCATGTACCACATTCTTGTTGTTTCAGAACTGACCTAATCACTCAGTGGGATGCTTAGGAGGGTGAACACAGGGTGCTGTCTGCTAAACAAGCTGCAAAAAGTGGCTGCATCTCACTTACAAACAAGAGGGATTTTGCTCTCAGAGCATGTGGAAGATCTTTGGGCAGTGGTATGGGACGGGGTTTTCTTTGTTTCCAGCTCCTCAGTAGCATCCCCAGATAGAACAACCTGGGACGGGCTGATATGAACAACACTGATGGACTGAGCTCTTGGTGGCCAATGGTGGAAGAGGCGACTGTGGGGTGATAGGAGATGCAGCCCATCAGGAGACAGGGGAGGGCCCAGGAGATGGGGCTAGCCTAGGGGAGCAGCTCTGCATCACGGGAAGTCTGGGCTGGGTTCCCGCACCCCTCACCACCTCCACTGCTGCGGGCACACAGTCCCATTCTGGCACCCGTGTGCCAGCTCTGCTGGGAGGTACTGCAGTGGGACTAAAGACTTTGGAGCGAGGAAGCTCCCCTCAGTGTGGCCCTGGCAGCTGGAGTGGAGTGAACCCGCCCCACCGTCCAAACGTCCCTGTCCCTCAGGAGGTGACTGCAGGCCTGTCCCAGCACCTGACGTGCAATGCCACTGCTTGGTCCTTGGGATCTCTCTTTGCTTTGCTCTGCTCTTCATCCAAGAAGGGCTGATCCAGGTCCTCTCTTCTCCACACCATCACCCAGGCTCGCAGTAGCTACTGTCCTGCTCCTGGAAGCGAACCAGCGCTGCCCCAGCACCTCAGCATCCCCCAGCTCTGCTCAGCCCCATTAGCCAATGAGCTGCATCCCTGACGGGCGCTCGCGAGGAGCTGGCACCAGCTTGGAGCGGGTCCCATGGGCACAGGCAAGACGCACAAGTGGGTGGCTGCCACCCTCCCACCTGGCTTGCCCCACAGCTCTGCCCTGCCTGCCAGGCTCACGACTGAGCCCCCAGCCCAGCGGGGCTGGAGGCAGCTGGGGTGTGGAGATGGGCGCACGCTGCCTGGGTTCCCCCCGCAAGCCTTCATAGAGCCCTGCTACCATACATGCAGCCTGGCACTGCCACGGGCTGTGAGCTGCCACGGGGGACAGGGAGGCAGAATGGTGATAAACAAGCCTGGGG
>NW_008584502.1:0-7282 GCF_000691845.1 Merops nubicus | reverse complement strand
CCTGCTCCCCATGCATGTTCGCTTTCCAAAATGTGTGTGTTGGCATGATTCTGGGCAGGGGTTGGCCCCACATGCAACAGATAACTTCTTTTATCTCAGTTATTTCATCAAATCTTTTAATTGCATCTATCTCAAGCCCTGGGCTTAGGATGGAGATTTCACATCAAACAGCGATGGCTCATAAAGTGGATCCTAGCCGGGTACTGATCTCAGCTCTGAGGTTGCAAAGAGGAATAAGAGACCTCCCAGACTGTGATTTCATCCCAGGCTCTCTGCAAACAACCTCTTCACCCTGCTGGGGCGGATGGGGTCTGAAGAAGGCTGTCAAAAGGTCTTTGGCAGGCTAGGCAGAGAAGGAGTTTCCCACACTGATGACCTCTTCTAAGTGATGTCCCAGCCCTGCATGTGACAGTTGGGAATAAACAGCCACCTGAAGCTGGAAAACTTCATCTGCAGTGGTTTGAATTTGGGAGCAACTAATCTCGATAAAATCCTTATCTGGAAGTCAGGCAGTGAGACTCATCCCAAAACATATGGTCTTGCTGCCAAAGCTCCTTGTGTAGCACCGACACAAGGGTATTACATGTGATGTCCCTCTTGCAGGAGCTGGCCGCCCAGCTCTAGGAGGCTCTCAAGGATTCTAGTCTGTCCTGCACATGCCCTGCAGACAGCTCATTAATTTCCATTCCACAACCCAATCTCTTCTTCCTCTGACACAATTACTTAAAAGATTCTTTGCAGCCCTCCAGGCGTCCCACCCTCTCGCTGGCTTCCCTTTTCACAGCTCTCTCCAGCTCATTTCCACAGGACCTTGCCCTGAGCCTCCTTTCAGAAGAGCTTCATAGCTGGGGCCCAGGGTGGAGATGTACGGGAAGACTGTGGGGGTCTTCCTGGCCTTGTAGCCCAGACTTGTAGCTTCAGGCAAGGATGTGAGAAGCCCCTAAAAGAGGCATGGGGGGGAGGTGGGGGGCAGTGCCTTGTTCCCAGGGGAAAACAGTTCTGATCTGTGCTTAAAAAGGGCAGCGTCTCAGAGGCCCTCACAGGGCTGCTTTTGGATGAGAGGCTTCAGGCCAATGAGACACCTCAGCAAGCGCAGGCTTGCTTCTCTTTTGGAGTGCTTGTCTCCTGGTGACATGAATAACAATAAAATGCTTTGCTGCCCTTGGTGTCCTGCAGCCCTGTGCCACATCTTGTGTCTGGGTGGCAGGAACTGATGGGGACATTTTTGACCAAGCACTCCTTGTGCAAGTGGAGTCCTTGGGGTGCTGCTGGGTCCTAGCTGCGAAACTACAAAAGGTGGCTCCTTCCCAAGGATGTGTGTCTCCCAGAGCAGGCAGCCAAGCAGCAGCCACAGCCACCAGCCACCATGGAGCTGGGGAGCACCAGGGTGGGTGTCCAGCAGGGCAAGTCCCCACCTGGATTAAAGAAAGTGGCTGTGCTCGTTAATGCTTTCCAGCACCACGGTGACAATGATTTGGAGGAGGTGTGTGGGAAGGCTCTCCCAGGCCCAAGTGGGTGAGAAGGGAGGGAGCATGCAGGCGCTTGTTGGGACAGCAGGCAAGCAGGCAGTGCTGATCGCCTGGTAGGGCTGGCGGAGTGGAGGCAGGACCTGCTCTCCCCCAGGAGCATAAGAAGGTAGGGAAGGACCATGCGGATGCTGGAAGTGGAGGTGCTGTGTGTAATGGTCGGGGAGGAAGGTTGGCATCTGGCAAAGCTCTAACCGCTCTGTTTCATGCAGTGTCCCACAGGACATCTGTGGCTGTCCCGTAGGTCCATAAATCACCTCTCAGCTGGCCAGCGCTTGAACCCGTCCACCAGTGCGGCAATATTCCGCGCAGCTTCGTCTCTGCCCTGCCCGAACAGGGGCCGTTCCCCTCCCCCAGCTGCCTTGCCCACACTTGCTGAAGGAGAACCCGGCCCTTTAATTCCAATCACAAATTCTGGAAATGATTAGCGGGCTGTCATCACTCAGCTCCACCGGATATCGAGCACGGGGCATTTCCGTCCCCTGTAATTAATGGCGTGCAGGGCTGCCTGGCTCTGTGGCGGGGAGGGGAGAAGCGAGTGAGAGGTGGGTGTAGCTCTCCCCCCGCCTCCTCTCTCACTGCCTAGCTGGGAAAAACCACTGGACCAAAAAGCAGGGCAAAGAATAAATTCATTCATGGTTAAAGGTAAGGGCAAGGCAAAAGGGTTCACCAAAGAATCAGGCCGCTCCTGTCTGGGAAAAGAAATGGAAAGCAGTGCGCTTGGGGTCGGGGAGACAAGGCTGGGGCAGCCTCCTTCACTGAGGCGCAGAACTGCACTGTGTGTGACTGCTGTCGCATCCCCCAAGGGGCCTGGGAACTCGGCGGCCCTCTCGTCCCCTGTCCCTGCCTGGGTACCCAGAGGCAGCTGCCAGCTCCAGCCTGACGGAGAGGATGTCGGCATCGCACCCGCAGCCTCCTCGCTATCACCTCACAGCCTTTGTTTCCCCCTCTGCCTGCCCCTTTCCCAGGGCGCTCTCTGGCTCCTGGGAGCTGCCTGTCTGCCAGCTGCCTGGTGAAAGCCACTATCTGCCCCGTGTGAATGTTGTGCATCCATCCAGCAGCCTCCCAGCCCGCCGCTGAAACGCCTCATTGTGCAGCTGGCCGGACTACGTGAGCCTGGCTACGTGGAGCCTGTGTTGCTTTGAAGCTAACTCTTCCTTTTGAGTCAACGGAGCTGTGTGGTGCAATTGTAAAATTTCCCTTCGTTGGCCAACCTCCTGATGTTAACAAAAGCTCCCTGCTATGTAAACAGGCCAGATGCTGCAGGATGCTGTCTGCACGCTCACGTACCCTCCTCGTGCCATGGGAGGTGCTGGACTCGCACCTGCGGGCTCCCTGAGCTGGGCAGAGGGGTTTGAGCCACGTACCCTGTGGCCGAGTCAGAGCCACCACTTCCCTTGGGCTTTCACCAGTGACCTCAGCTAAGTCTCTCCCTTCCTTTTGGATGAGCTGGCCCTGCTGAAATCTTGTGTGAAATGGTCTTAAATGTGATAGTAATTATCTTACAGAGAAGAGGTGATATTCCAGATGACTAGGGAAAAAAGGCAGAAGGAAGGTACCTGTTGAAGCTGTAAAGGAAATGGAGCCATGGACAGCAGACCTACCAGCCTGCCTTCAGCACTGGCGAGGACCCTGGACCACAGACACCCTGTTCATAAGGCTGACCAATAGCAAAGTAAGAGGTGAGAGCCAACACAGATTTGGCAATAGCCTAATATCCTTCTTCAACAGGGTTGGAGGGCAAGGCTGTAGGAGATGAGGAGTATGTGCATGTGCCCTGGTACTGTGGGCTACCTGCGTGATCAGCCTGGGTGTTGGTTTCAAAGATGCATATTAGAGTTGCTGATGGTGTTTGCTATGTGGTGGTTGCAGGCACCTTGGAGATCAGGATGGGAATTCAGGCAGGTTGTGACATTACTGAAATGGATATAAACAGGATGCAATTCATAAGGGCAAACGCCAGCCACAGCAGGATAATTTGCTGTATGCATATACAAGGGGCAACAAGGCCTTCTGAAAAGGACGTGGGTGGTGTTGTGGAGGTGGGTGTTATTACTGAGTGGCTTGACACACATAGATGTGAAGAAAAGCAAACATCCCTACAAGGCTATACGAGTGAGAGTGCCACAAGCACCATGTGTGCTGCAATCATTCCACTTTATGCAGCATTAGGAAAGCCTCATACTTTCTGTATATATTGAGTTTTGGGCAATGCGCTTCAAGAAAGGCGTACACCTCTTGTAGTCCATGGAAGATGATCAGCAGCTGAGTAACCATGACCTGTGAGTAAAGGTTGAGGGAACTGCATTTGTTTAGTCTGCAGGAGAGGAGAGGAGAGGGAAAGCAAGACAACTTTCAGAATTGTAAAATATATCTGAAAAAGTAACAGAATGGATTGTTCTCTATCTCCAGGCGACACAAGGTTTGACATACAGAAAATCTTTTTGGCTTCTTAAGCCCTTAAGGACTCCTCTCCTCTTAAGACAGAATGCTTTGCAGAGATCACACAATCTCCTTCTCTAGGAATTTGCAAAACCAAGGTGCCACAAATATGTGTCAGCCCTGGTAAGATAGCAGTATCCCTCCTTGGCAGAGATACGTCTAAATGGTGTCACAGGGGTCCTGTTATTACTCACGTGCTGTTACATGGTAAGGTGCAGCCGTGCAGTTCCAGGACTGAGTTGGTCTTTGCAGGCTGACAAGAAGGGCATTGCTGAAAATAGATGAACAGGGATTCTTCTCACGTTGCCATGTTGTCCAGACACCACATTATAGTCCCTGTTTCAAAAAGTGGTAGCCTTGCCGGATACATGGCACAACACCAGCAAGCTGTCAGTTGCCCAGATGAAGCTTAACCCACTGTTCAGACAACCCTACCCTTCAGCTGGTGGAGGACAGCAGGCCACCATCACTTCTTGTTGAGAAATGTGGTGGTTTAGTTGCACCATGGAGGATCCTAGCTCTGCAGGACTGGGGGTCAACCAGAAAGGCTCATTACACCCTTTCTATCTATGACAGCCAGATGAGAAGACTTCTTGAATGAGCTCCTTTTCCAGTGCTGGCTAGATAACAAATAAAGATTTAGAGAAGTGATGGCTGAGGCCTATCCTTTATTGTGGCTGAACTTAAACCACTAATCGAGAGTAAGCTGCAAGTATGGAGTAAACATCAGCCCTTGAATGAACTTTCATGATGGGGAGAGAAACAGGGTGTAGTCTCCACCAGACCTCACAGCAGGCCTTCAGGAGGAGAACACACTGAAGCTGATGAATCCTCCAGGGGATCTGTGGGAAAGCAGACCCCCAGGAGTCCTTCAGAGCCATACCAGATTTCTGCAGAGGGCTGTTCAAGGAGACCTGAGCTGCCTTCCTTTTCACACAGACCTGGTGCCATAGTCTATTTGGGAAATCCTCTTATGGCTGTGCTGGGTCAGCTCCGTGCTAAAGTGTACAAACTGCCCCTTCAAACTCAAATGTTTTGTGAAGGTTGGCTCAAGAAAATGCATGCCTCTGCCAGAGGGTAAGCATGTTCACAGAGGCTGGGCAGAGGCTGGGTGGAAAAACTAGACCCTAAGCTTCACTGGCACGGAAAAGCCAACCCACTGCACACACTGAAGGAGGCACTGGCAGTGAAAGCACTGACCATTGCCTGGATTACAACACGGAGATGAGAGAGGCCACTGTGACATAAACATTTGTCAAGAGCAGAGGAGGATTAGAGCAGAGACATTCCCCACAGGTTTATATGATTTTCAAGGACCTGAGGCCAATGATCTGTTTTCTGCTCCTCGGTGATTTCACAGATGAGTGACCTCAGTGATCTCATGACCCATTAATAAATAATTCCAAACTCCTTGGCTGAATTGCCCCTGTGTAATGGTGCAGGATGAAACCAAAGGGAATAGCTTCCTCCAAGACTTCATACTGCAGATCAAGAGCATCTGATAAGGCCATTCCTCGGGGAGTACAAAATCCCCTGTCCTTGGAAGAGTGGAGAAAGGGGTCACAGTGGATAACACAGCTTGAATCTTGGAAAGTACCATCTATGGCTGTTCTGCTCAGCCAAGATGAAACTGCCCCAGCAGTTGGGTGAGTTCTGCTGGATGAAGAGGTACGTGACCATCCCAGCAACCTTCAAAAGCTACAACTGGCCCTCCATACATTCCAAGCTTTCACTGAAAACCAAAGGGGATCGTGTCTGCAGTCTGCACTATCGATTTCCACCAGCCAGCACAGCCTTGCTGCTCAAGGGTGTGAAGCAGGCAGACCAGCCACACCAGCCAAACATCTCCTAATGTCTCATTTTGGTATCTGGCATGTTTATTGCAGGGGCTGAGCTTGGAGGAGTACCATGACCTCCTCCCCTCCACGTCTGACTGTGGTGCTCGGGAGGGTGAGTCATCCATTTTTCATGTGGAGCTCCCCATTGTTCCAAGGGAAAAGGCCATGCTTCCGGCATCCCTTGGCACGTGGGTTTCCATTCATCTCCTGATGGCCAGGCAACGTGCCATCCCCTGGACAAAATGGCAGCTGCTTAATTCCTCTGCTATTAGTCCATCCCTTAGGATGTTGCTAAATTTCTCCAAGATCTCCAAGTCTTTTGGACAGTCTGAGTGGAGAGAGCTCAGCATCTAGAGATTTTGGTGTCAATCTCTCAGTGCACTGTGGCCAAGTCAGGCTGCCTCCTCTTTTCCCCTGATTTCTGCATGTCCTGCACAGGACAGGAGTGAATTGGACCTTTAGCAGCTGCAGCACCATAGTTTCAGGCAGCAGACGTGCAACTGACCCTGTGGTTTGTCAACAAGCTCTGTTAGCAGGAGACCCTCAGTAAAAAGTTAAGGAGCACAGTATCCCCTCTTCATGGTGGGAATATTAGGTGAATAAATATCCTAAGGCAGGCCAGCCTGATTTGGAGAAGTCAACCAAATCAGACTGAGTGGTCATCAAGTGGCCCCTCATTTTGGGGAGCACATAACACATCTCTCCTTGGTGGGATCAACTGGCTTTCTCCTTGTTGTGGACAACACTCCTCTGTTTCACAGGAGATGGTAAACAAGCCCTGGACCTCATCCCTTGGCTCCAGGGCACACAGTTGCAAAGCTCCTCTGATCAGTGTGGGAGGAAGGGCCTCCACCCTCTTTACGGCTGCCCTGTAATGAGCCCCAGCTGTAAGCCTCTCCCTTCCATGCCCGGAAGCCCAGGCTGGCCTTGCGGGGTGGGGTACGGGCTGTTTAACCCATTCACTGGGCAGGCGGATGGACAGGCGGATGGACAGAGGGATGCATGCCCCCCAGCTGTTGCTGAAGCACTGGGAGACTCTCTATGCTGAACTGGCTGGCCGGTTGAAAGAAAGGTGCAAAAGGGCTGGGGGGCAGAGGCACCCTTGTGTGGGTTCATGTGCCAAGGGGAACAGCGACAGTTTTGCTTGCTCACCACTGGAAGGCACACCAGGGAGCGACCCCTTCCCTGGGCTGCCGGCTCTGCTGGTCCCTAAGTGTGGCCAGGAGGTATGGGGCTTGGCAGTGGTTGTCCCCAACACCTTCCCAGGGCTGTTCCCAGTGGCTCCTGCCAGCACCATCGGGCCGAGGCCGTCCATCCCATGGGCGCACGGGTCTGTGGGTTACTGCAGGGTGCCCTCTCCTTCCGCAGCCCAGCATCCCAGCAGCACCTGGGGCTTTGGCTCCTTTTTCGAAGCAGCTTTTGTCCCTTAGAGAAAATGGGCGGCAAGGAACCGTCTCCGGCCGGCTCTGCCGCCCA
>NW_008584501.1:0-4177 GCF_000691845.1 Merops nubicus | reverse complement strand
CAAAGAATAACACATACTGAGGAAACAGAAAGGAACATCTCTCACCTAATTATCAGTAAGAAACACAACTAATGAGGAAGAGCAGATGTTCACCAAGGACAAGAACTGACCAAAACCGGCTCAAAACTATAAACGTGCCAAATCACCACATTCCAGACAAGAGGTGAAAAGTACATCCTGAGGAAGACATTCGGCCTTCCTCCCAGAGACCCCCGCCCGCCCCTCGAAGACCCCGGCCCACAATTACCAGAAGGATCTGCGCAAGCGCAAGGGACTGATAAACTAATAAACATATATTAACATACGAAGCGGGGGTAGGCGGGGTTAGGTAATGAATATGTATAGGCGTCAATTGAATACGTATTGTTTTATTGTATAAATATGAGATAGTTACTACTGCGGGTGCGCGCCGTTGGTGGAGTTGGGAACTCCCGGGCCGCCCAGCGCTGTTTTGCTTACTGCCGCTTGCTTAAGACATTTTGTAAAATTGGCATTGTCATCTCTGTTCTTTAAACTGGGAAAACTTATAACAGCACTAACCGTACTCCTCCCAAAAGGCACCAGATCGATCATTCCGAACTCCTATTTAAATGTTGCCAGTCCTCTCTCCCGCGGAAGTCAAAAGGAAGGCTCCTCTGCCCTCTGTCGGGCGGTTAACGATGGGAAGCGCACGGTACCGTAAGCACAAAATGGGGAGCTGGGAAAGTGCAGAAGCCTTGATCGAGAAGAGGGGAGGAGAAAGTTAGCTGCAGTGCATCTGGAATGTGTTGAATTTAATACCACCGGGGTAAATGGTATTATCGTAGTAATGCTGGTGCTTCCTACAGTAATAAAAACGTTAGAATGAAAGACCATGTGCAAGCACATGAGGCAATATGTGTCCCAGAGATTATGCTCGAGGCAGGTAGGAAGAGTTTACTTGCAGCATGAGCTGTAACACATTTCTGAGCACTGTGAGTGTATGTCTATGCTACTCGTAACAGCACTACATTAAAAGCCAATTTAAGGCATGAATAACAACGGCTCTAGTCCACATGGGACCCCTGCTAAGCTAAATTAGCAGTGTGAGTCGTGCAGCGTGCATGTAAGAAGGCTGCTGCAACCTTCAGTTGCTAGCTGGGGCCTTCACAAGCAGTATGGCTACAGAGCAAAGCACTTAGAAGATGATAGTGGTGGCACCACTGTTACAACCCCCATTAGGCACTTCATGACATTTACCATGACATGATCTGACTGGATCATCAACTACTGTACCTACTCCTGCTAGCTTGTGCTAGCTGGAACAGTAGTTAGGCAATACCTCTTTCAACTGCATCATTCACTGTGAGGATTCTTCTTCACTCCTCATCAAAACTCTATGCCTGGTAAAACATTAGTTTCCTAATTCCAGGTGCTCCTTAATGTTGCCACTACAATTCTGTAGTGCTTCATGGGCAGAAATGAATTTACTTTTGCAATGTGTATGTTAGCTTGTGTGCAGGTGAAATCACTGTCTGCAGTTTGTGGGTAAGGGTGAACCGAGGTATAGAATATAACATTAAATGTTCTCTTTGTTTGTGGGTACCACTTCGAGATACAGAGGGTTTGTTTTGTCAGGGTATTTGGCTTTGTGCTCCGTTGTCCAAGGTCAGCGACGTACTCTGGCGTACGTCAGTTACGACTCTGCGTACTTTCAGTCCACACAGCCTTGCAGAACATTGGTCAAGGAATATGAAAGAGCAGCAGATACTTGTCACGGGCTCTTAGAAAATGAGTATGCAATTAACGATCACCCACGCAAAGCCTGTCCTGAGGGACTGAGCCAGCACCACAAGGGGATGATGTACTACGGTAGGGACAGGACCTCGTGCTCCATGCTCCCACAGCACCACGTTGCCAGAGCATTCTTCTCACTCTTTGACATCCATCTTCCACCTGCTGTGACAAATGAAGTCCTGTGAACAACAATCTCATTTTCTGGACATTCCTGATTCACAGTCAGCAGAGATCCTCCTCGTGCATTGTCAAGTGAGAATCCTTCTGAACAGATCACAGACATTCTTTTTATAGAAAACTATACCAGATTGCATGAATTCCTCCTTATAACATATGTATTATATAAATCTCCCCGCTCAAGCGACTAACTGCCTTTTTATGGAGTACCTGTGTGAAGTACCTGTACAATACCTGTATTATACAGAAGCTTAGCCTGATGTTCCCTTCCAGTCTTGAAATGTACAGTATTTCCTAGCCATGCCAGTAAGCTCAATCTGTTTTTAAACATAGTTCTGAAGAAAAGTAATATTCTTACTTTTTCAAAAAAGGGTTTTTTTCTCCTGAGTTTCACAGCTTTTCATTGACTGTGAGATATTCACATTTACAACCCAGAACTTCCCTACTTGAAGTACTACAGTAAATGAAACTGTCACAGGATATATAACATGAATAACATCCTGTGACTGTTTCATGTACTCTGTTAGGCAACATTTTTGTACTCTTCTCTTTTTCCTGTTCCTTCTTCTTCACTACATCCTGCTCCCTCCATTTGGTGCCTATCTTGTGCTATCTGGTGTCTCAAGTCCACCAGTGACAGCAACAATGAAAGAACCAGGGTGTATATGAGTAGTCAAGGCACTGACTATACATTAAGATGTAGTATAGTACAGTGCTATGAATCTATTAATTTATTAATATTTTTCTAAATCAGAGGCTCAGGGCAAACCATGCTGCTAGCATGACTTGTCTTTAAGCCCTCCTCATGCACTTAGAAGCAACTGAGAATATTTTGACAAGTGTTAGAGCACCTTCATGCTAGGTGGAGCTGATCTGTCCTCCTTTAATAAATAGCTCCTGCCACCCCCTCCCTGGCTTACCTGTGGTCAGGTGCTGGTGCCTTTTGGCCTGCATGGGGAAGTATGCCTTGAGCTGAAATTAGCAGGAGGGACACAAAATTATGTCTGTGTTCCAGCTTTGCTCATCAATTTAGGAAGGACATTTTATCTGTTACCATGGGATATTGCATAGAGACATTGACTGCCATTGGCACACTGATGATCAGGTTTGCTGGGAAAGCTGTGGGCTGACACCTGACAGCACATTGGGAGCATTTTCTTGTCCTTAGGCCACAGCTTATAATGCAGAGCTCTCAGGAAGTCCCCTGTTTGACTGTCAGCAGAAGCAGGCGTGCAGGAGCATACAGAATCTGTAGTCTGCTTGTGGTCCAGCCTTGGTGTCTCAGATGTGGGTGGGGAACTGCCAAAGCCCGACCTCCTGTCCTGCTGCTGCGTGCTGGTGCATTCCAGCTGTGACAAAAAGGGTGTTGGTGATGTAAATCAATGAAAACATGGCTGAGTTAGATGAACCTGTCCCAGGGGAACAGATATGGTACTCCTCTGGGCACCTTTTGATTTACAGAACTGTTTGGTGTGGTATCTGTTGTGCCAGTGCACCTCCAGCACTCCGAATATCCAATGCAAACATTGCCGCTTGCTCTCGGACTTGCTGTAGAACCACAGGATTCCTGCTGGGGCTTCTGTTGTTCTGTGTCGACTGCTCACTGTAGGATGTCACTGATGATCAGGTCCTGCTCAGGTAACAAATATCAAACCTCATTTATGGCAAACACCGTGAGCTGGGGTTTTGGGGTGAATGCTGCACTGAGAATTATTTCAAACCTTGCAAAACAATTCAGTGAGAATTTCTGGATAAGTATGAGGAAACTGTCACTTTTAAGTATTTCACAGGTAAAAGAAGACGTATACAACCCCCTGGTTGCAAAGTTCACCCCAGCTTATGACTGAGGCTTATGAAAACCTTATTTCAGAGGTTAGAACAGGAGTGAATGTGCATGTGACCCCCAGACAAGGCTGAAGCAGGGCTCTGCCTCCTGTGTGTGCAGCAGGCATTGGCTGTGGCGAGGGGCAGGGGCTGGCAGGCCTGTCCACGCCGTGCCTGCCCTGCACCTGGCAAACTGGCTGTAGGCTGGAGAGACGAACAGGCCACGGCCGAGTCCAAGGTCCAGGCAGTAACTCACGGGCTGTGCCAGCTCTGAGTGCGTGGCACCTCACCGGCTCGCTGCCCTGCCTCAAAGGCTTGGCCGCTTGAGTCCTGCACCGCCCTGAGCCCTGCTGCGGCCAGGGGTCCCCATGCCACAGAGAAACCGCTTACGCTAACGAACCCATGTGCTAATGAACTCATG
>NW_008584500.1:0-9831 GCF_000691845.1 Merops nubicus | reverse complement strand
TGGGGGTGGGGGGAAGAGAATAGGTCGGACAAGAGATTTTGTAAACTATTAAATTGCACAATACTTGGAAGGGAAAAAAGCTCTGTTGCTGGGAAGGTTCAGCCCTGGTTGTTGGTTTTTGGAATTGTAGGAATTCAAATACGTGACATCGACATCCATGCTGCTTATTTTGGGGGAGGTAGGGCTTGGAAGGCAAGTAGTGAATAACCATGTATCTACAGAGGACTAGCGGCATACCTGGACCCAGAGAGTCTACAGGGACACTGCTGCTTTCTGCTCCCTTCCAAAGGCAGGTGCTGCAAGAGCTTATGCTGTTTTGCTCTATGTTTGTCTAGAAGTATCTGCTGTAAAGTGCATATTACAAAAATTGACGGGCTTCAGGATTTAACATGAAACGCTGTATCTCACCCCAATATCAAAACATGCAGACCTTGCTACCAAGTGCAGCTGATGAGGCCACACATGTAACATTAAAGGGATGCGGCTGGCTTTTCACATGCAACTTCCAGCATATTAAAGCTTTTCATTTTCCAAAGCTTGTCAATACTTTTAAAATCTGCTATAAAGTATCTATTTCAGTAATCAAGATTTAAATTATCATTCTGCCCCTTAGGTCTAAGGTTCAATCAGAATGATTCCTACATTGTTTGCTTAGCAACACAAAAATGGCCTACAGAAAAAAATCACTTTTGAACATTTTTGAAACTTTATGTAATTTCACAGTTTGAAACATTTTTAGTGAAGGTGAGGTCTGAAGTGGTCTAGCTTGACTTCCATACACGAAGTGGTGTGGTATGGGTGTATGGGAGTGTCTGGTGGTAGCCTGAATTGGACCTAACCCTAAATATACAGATTATAGTTGAGGTTGAACTCGAATAAAAAAGATGCCAGTTTGATTCCCTCCTATCTGAGTTGGTCTTTCTACTCCTCAAAGCATATTTCAATAACCTGCTTGTTTTCTTCTTCCGAGTTGCTGTATGCTATTATTGTTCTGATCTATACATTCGCTTGATTATGGGACTGCCTTCTGAGCCTGTCATTACTGTCACTGCTTCATAATGCATGTCATTATTTCTCTGTGGGCTGCCAGACCTGCTAATGATGCTGTGAGAGGCGAGGGCTGTGTGCTCACTTCTGCAGAGTGCAGTTGAAGCTGGAGCACGGCTGGTAAGTGCTATGTAGGTCAGACCAGTCTCAGAATTGCTTTGTTGGGGGCATTAATGGTGGCTGGGGATATTGCACCAAGTTCACAACAACTTACTCTGTTAGGGCCTGTGGAGTCTCCTGGGTTTTCACAAAAAGTGTATCCTTGTGTGTTCATACTGTGGCTTTTGATTTGTGTGTCACCTGCAGCTTCTGATGAGATTTGCTCCCTTGGGGTCCCTGATGTTGGTGGTTTTATGAGCTGTCTTCAGATTAATATTCAGCTGCTTGTTCAAAGTGTGATGCTCAGAACTGGATGTGGTTTCCTGATGAAAGAGTGCACCCAATTAGTTCCTCTGATTTACCAGTCAAAGCAGCCTTTCCAGCTTTCTGCATTATCTGGAGGCTGACAGTGAATCCAGTAAGACGCCGTGCTGCTCAGTGTCTTCATATGTGAATTAGCCTATGTGCAAATAGTAAATTTTACGGTGCTGAAATCACAAGTAAAAATTGAGACTTTGTATTACCAAAGCTTGACTTTATTCTTTTTAAATGGTAGAGGAACATTTTTATATTTCTGTTTACTAAATTCATATCGCTGAATTGTAGTACGGTTAATAACCCACCAGTGCTGTGGCACAGCAAGTGCAGCCTTTGCTCTCGGAGGCCTCTACACAGCATCAGGTACAGGTCACAAAAGGGCAAGGGAGAGACCACAAAAGAAGCATCAAAATGAGATTTTACACTGCAAGTTATTTCCCATGAATGAGGGTGGGGAGGGAGAAAGAGCAGGGATGAGAAGCACCTCAGCCTTGCTATTTCTTTAGCAGAGGCTCTTTAAAGCCAATACCTACTAAATCAGACATGGTTTTAGTTGGGTAAGCAGGGCATAAGTCCAAGAATAACATCTAAAGTAGGCCAGGACAAGGTCACAGCTACATGCTGGGGAAGATAGCACAAACCCTGGCCCCCAAACACACTTCACACACATGTTCTTTCTCTCTCTCTCTGTACTCATCCCACTGTCTCTCAACCCTGTTTTCATTAGAGGGAGACACTTGCTGGCTCTTGGCTTTGGAAGTGAGGTCAGGGGTGCGCTGGGAGCCTGGTGTGGGGAGTGTGTCCTGGGCCACGCCTCAGCAACCACTGGGTCAGGCTGCTCTCTAACAGCACTGCTGTTCTCAGCTGAGGAACCCTTGGTGATCTGCCAATGACCCCAAGGAAAACACAGAGGAGAATGAAGAAATCTAAGCCTTTTTTTTCCAGTGTCCTACATCTGCAAAGCAGTGGTTTGCATGTCCATTGAAAACAGAAAAAAAAAGTTGAATGATGTATGGTATAGGCAAAGTCTAGCAAGTTGATGGGAAGTACTTCCCCCCAACCCAGGAAAAGACAGGGATGGAGGCCTTACAGGCCATTTTTCTTATAGATAATTGGCATGTTAATTGCAGTATGTGTAACACACAACTAATGTGAGAGGTCTGACCCTACAGTGATTGCTTTGTTTTCCCCTTGTGCAATTGCAGCATGTCAAACCAGAAACACGTTAACAGTGCACACCCTGATGTTCATGAGAGGTACCTGTAAATGGCTCCTTGCACTCCGAGAGCATTCTCCTCTCTGTTTTTTTTTTTATGTGAGGTGGCTGTGGAGGTGTGATGCCTAGGACTTCTGTTGAGAACAGCACAATCTACCTTGATCTACCTCAGTGCTGTGTGGTACTCTGTCAGAGAGCTGCACTTGAGATGCCTTTCCGAAGAGACAAAAGAAATACATGTACTGAGAGGGCAGCAGATGCAGGGTTCAAAAAGCATGTCATGTAGTCATCTAACTCTGGTTCAGATAAATGGTAAATTCTGCAGTCATGGAATTGTGTGGGCTTATCCAGTGACGGACATTTCCTAAGCATCAGCAGCGAAAGCTCTTTGGATGGAGAGTTGGAACAGCCACTGAAGCTGCAACAGGCTGAATTTGCTGCTACAGTTTCAACAGAAAAATTTAGAGGTAACTTTGTGTAAAACTAATTCATCAATACTGGGACAGGTAAACTGTAGAGTAAGAGCTTTTCTTCTTTCCTCTGCCTCCCTGAAGTCTGTACGTTTGTGGTGTTACCGCAGTAATGCTGCTCTGGGAATGGTGCAGTGCTGTTTGTTCCCTCCTGATGGCCCCTGCTGTGCCCTGCAGTCACACACATCCTGGGCATGACATCTAGTCAGCAGACATGGGTGAGAGTTTGTTTTCCTCCCCACATGAAGCCACAGCAATCCAGAGCACAACATCAAAGCTCACCTCTGCTCCCCTGCCACTAGTGGAGGTGTTAGGCAAGTTTGGCTGCTTGCCAATAGGATAAAAAAGAGGTAGGAAGAAATGTGTGAAGTAACTAAGAAAATGGCTTGCTTTCTTTTTTTCTTCTTTCTTCTATTTTCCTTTTTTTTTTTTTTCTTTTTTTTTTCCTGCTTTTTTTTTCCCCTCCTCTTTCTTTTTGTGTTTTGTTTTACACTGGCAAGATGCCACGTTCTCAACCTGGGTAATTTGCAGCAACTCGGGAGAAACTACTGTGACAAGCAGGGCTGCTGAAGACCACATCTCAGAATCACTCTCACTAGAGCAGCTGCTGAGGATGCCTGCAGTACAATACTTTTCCTGTCTGAGGAGCAAAACAATAAGGCCCAGACACGTTGCTTCTGGAAACGTTTTCTTTTAGGCAAAATTTTTTACACATTGAATGTGCTGAAGCTATAAACTAGATTTTAACTGCATTGTGTAGATTTCAAATAAAAAGTACTTTCCAGAACTGCAGAGAAAGCTCATTGCTGGCTTTACCATGTAAAATTTTTATTATAAAATTTCTGAAGTGTTTAAATATATGTAATAAATTTCTATATTGCAAACAGAGTAATTATAAATTATATAATTACACATAGTTGTACAGTTATTAACTCTATACTGATTCTCCAACACAGGTTGTGAGCAATATGTAGTCTATTCAGTTATATAAAGTTGCACTTATAAATTTATTACATTTTTATAAACACAGTGTTTTACACATTTATGCACCCGTAATCTCTGGTTTGCTCAGCACCACTTCTCAACGTTTGAGTTAAAGAAGGCTTCTCTCTGGTGTATGGCTCAGCTCCTCCCTGGCCCTTTGGGAGCTGTGACACCGTGCCTGTTTGCATGCACCCGAAACGCCGTACGGCGCAGCCAAAACAACAGCATGGTGTGTGTGCCAGCTCTGCGGTGCTGGTAAAAGTAAGGTGAGTAGGCACAAGTCTCTGAAGACTACTAGGGCTCTTTTACTGCAAAGCAGAGGCAGTGGAAATCACTGCTGCTGATTTATTGAGAGCTGGGGAGTGAGGAGGGAAGCAAACCAAAAGCTGGGCTCTGTGTTAGTGTAAACTGTGCAGTGTTAACTCCTTTTGGCTGCTCCAGTGAGCGAAGGAAGGTTTAGACACGTACAGTTAATGAATAAAGCAACTGCATAAACACAAAGGGGCTAGAGAAGCTAGCATTCCACATTTTTTTTTTTTTTTTTGGTCTTCTGAGAGGCTGTATACAGTAACCAGGGGATAGAGTGGGGTGCGGGGAGGGTCTCGGCGCTTTGAAAAGCGGAAATTCCCCCTCACAGCAAAGGAAGGAAACGTGCCGCGCTTGAAAAGGCTCAAGAAGTGGTTTGCAGCTGTGTGCAGGAAGAGAAATTCATCTCATCTTGAACTTGAAAGCAAAACTCAGTTTGAGCGAGCGCTAGGGCAGCAGCATCATTGGCACAGTTCACAGCTTGGGTGACCTACACGGTCTCTCCACTGAAATATAATATGAAAGAAATTGGGAAGAAAGCATTTAGAGAAAGGCCTTTCCCTGAGGTTTTCCTTTGAAGCAACATGAGAAGCCTCTCCAGATTTTGTGCATTTATGAATTAGAACTTTCTGAAGCGAGGGCTGGAGGGGGAAGGTGGAACTGCAAACAAGGCTAGTTCAATAGCTGTCTACAAATTGGTTTGAGTGGCCTGAATGTTGTAAGGTGTTTGTGGATAATGTTAATAGGAAAGGCTTTGTCATCTCACAAGCCTTTGTGAGCCACTGGGACTATTGAAAGATATATTTTTGTGTCAGCTAATGCTGGTTTATGTCTTCTGTTTGCACAGGGGAAAAAAAAAATTATCTCTCCTTCAGACTTGAAAATGCTTAAAAACCCCAGCTTTGAAGCAAGGCTTGAGGATACAGTGATGATCTCCTGATTTCTATCTAGCCTTGCCTAGAGCCTATCTGCTTCAACCTGCAAAAGCAGCTCTGGCTTTTTTGGCCATCAGTAGTTGCTCTGCAACTCCATCCTTTTTTTTTTTTTTTTTTTTTTTTTTTTTTTTTTCCCTCCCTTTCTCAGATTAAAGCTCACACAGTGTCTCAGTGCTGAAGTGGCAGGTGAAGAGAGGGCAGCTTCTGAACCTCCACAGAGCCTGAACTCTGCTAGTCCAGGAAATCACTCTGCAGCTGGCTGCCCTGTAGCACCACAGACTCACCAAAAGGCCAGCACAACGTCAGCAAAGGTCGTAACTGAAGGAAATATGCTATATTATATATAGCAGAGAGGAAAGGAGCAAAGAAGTCAGAAAGCAAATCAGGTATTGTTTAGATTGTGGTGTGTTTTTCAGATTGGGCTCCCTAATGGCCTTTCCACTGCGAAATCCTCCTACCATGTGCTGTGTGCTTTCATCAGGGGTGTTGTAAGATGAGTTATGCCAGTGCTGTACAGCAATAATAACCTCTGAGCCACACAGCACCAGCTTAACCTCAGAGAAAAAAGTGATGAAAAGGGGAAACAAGTCCAGGGCAGACCAGTTTTATGGACTGCTAAGATCTGTGCGTCTTCCCCAACGTGGGCTTGGACACCACCGCAGCTCTGGCCATCGCAGCAGAAGGGATCCATCCAGACCAGGTCAGCCAGAGCCTCTTTGAGGAGAAAGCATGCTTTAGGAGTAAACAGAGTGAGTCATGTTGCCTGTTGGCATAAATGCAAAGCACATGGGATCAGGAAGCATCTTTGTTTATGTGTGCAGGAGGGTGCTTTCAGGTCAGCTTATCGCTGAGGTGCGTTTCTGGGCCAGCAAAATAATGGCTTGCTCTGGCTGGGAGAAAGCATCAGGTACCTGCATCTTTGTGGTTTTTTTTGTTTTTTTTTTTTTTGTATTTAATACTGTATTAACAATGATGAATCTTAAACTAGAATCCTGCCACCTACTGCCAACGAAAATGCCAGATTCGTTGTGGGCAGAGCAGCCTAATTCTGGCCTTCAAAACATCACCAGAACTCTCTGGGACTGGTCAGCTCTGCATAGCCTGCAGAAAGTGTTTGCGAGCCACCCAAATTGCCCTACAGGGACTGTGAGCCAAGGTACTGATGTCTGTGGCAAGGCTAGCTTTCTTTGAGAACAAAGTGTAGTTTCCTTTCATGAGCTGAACAAATAAACATTGTGTGGGACTTGGTCATAACAGAAATACTACTTTTTTTTTTTTTTTTTAAATATCTGACTCACTTGTTTCAGAACATTGACCTGTTTATTGCTTGGGAACGCCTGTGGCTCCTATCTGAAACCTGAAAATTACAGAGGTAGCCCTGGCAGGCACAGATGACTATTGCAATAACACCAGGGATGATTCTGAATTTTAAATTTAGTGTGGAAGAAGGGTTTGAAAACTGGCAGTCTGCCTAGTGCAGAACTAATTATGAAGTCAGGTTTTAGTATAGTTTAGGCTAGAAACCATCCTAATTATCCTTTCTCCTTTAATTAAATGAGAAGTCTGCCATTAGCCCATGGTTTGGGCTCAGCTTGTCCTACCTGGCAAATGGGAGAACTGGAGAGAAATGGGAGAGGCAGAGGAAAGAGAAGACTCTGAAGTATGCAGCTATCTTTGCAGCTTATCTACCTCCAGGTACAGGCTCACTGAAAATTTTCACATTAATATTGTCTTTCAGCTCTTCTGTTCCAGCTGTTAGCAGTTTGCTGCTTAACCAAGAGTTTGGAGATGAACTTGTTGGGTTATAGATGCTTCACATATAAAGTGATGGCCAGGGTATAGGTAGATAGACTTTGTAGGGAGCAAAGTAAGAGAACTGTGGAAATGAGGGAGGTGTAGGCTTGTATATGCAAAATCTGCCTTGAAGGGTTCCAGTTCATTTGCTGAAATTGCTTCTAATGAAACTAAATTTATGTGGTTTAGAATGTTAGAAGCTGAGCAATGAAAAACACCTAGAAAAGATCATACATACACAATGAAGCTCTGCTCTAATAGTTATGACTAATACTTATGAAAACACATAACACATGTGTGGTAGTTTGGTTTTTAGAATTCTTTACTAGAAAAAGAATTCCACACCTGAATGAATTGTTTTGTTTGTTTCTGGACAGCATCTGTTTAAACCCTCCATCTTCATACAACACAGTAGAAAAATTAAGCACATGTGTATATTTTAGCATGCTAGTAGAAACATAGCTGCTGAAGTTCAGAGAGTTAATTAACATTTAAATTATTGTATTTAAAAAAAAAAAAAATAAAACCAGGACTAGTTGAACAGGTTTAATCAAAGAAGAAGTCAATTTAACTGAGAGTAGATAGGCAACAATACCAGCTCCTAAAGCCAAGGTATATGAGCTCACCTCTTGCAAGATGCATCAAGCTGATTTCTTCATCTATCACTTCTGGTTTGGGCCTGCATGTTTCAGTAATTAGATTTTTTTTTTTTCCTAGAATGAAGATGAGAGGTGTGAGAACAGCAGTAGCACCACATACATGAGATAGAATATGAGCACTATGTTACATAAAATAGTTCCTTTGGTGTCTGTACTGTGGTAGAGAAATTTATAATCTATTCTACATATTCCAGCATTAGAAATATTTGTTCCAAATATTTGTTCCATACATTCGTCCAAATGTACCCAAATTATTTGCCTTAAGTATTTCCCCCAGAAGTACGGTGCTTTTCCTTTTTAAAAACCTATTTAAAACATTATAGTGAATTTTTAATACAATTTTGAAAACTGGCTGTGGGTGCAACATTCCACCTGGATGCAGGGTCTCACACACCACTGGCCTGGCTGAGCACCAGCAGCCCCACTGCTCATTCGTGCTGTAGCAGCAGCATGTGGCCCTCTTCAGAGTTTGTATTACAAAGCCTCTTCAATATTATCTTCAGGTACCACAGGGAGTTGTGCATACTGCCAGCCACAGGCATAAAAATCATTATTTGGATGCAAAAATAAGGCTGGAGAGCTGAAGTTTTTTGTTTACTGTTTATACATATATATGTATGTACATATTATATACATATATATGCATGTGTACTTGTTTGGGTTGTCACTTCAAAGCCTTTCT
Organism: Merops nubicus; assembly: GCF_000691845.1. NCBI lineage: Eukaryota > Metazoa > Chordata > Aves > Coraciiformes > Meropidae > Merops > Merops nubicus. The sequence continues at coordinate 1,321 of NW_008584500.1, read as the reverse complement.
GTTCTGACTGTGTTGCATTTGCCAAAGGTTTTGTTGTTTGTTTTTTTTCCCCCAGGGTAGCAGAGTGCCTTCATGGCTTAGGGATGTAGCAGTGTTAACATGACGTAGGTGGGGACTGAAGCCAAGTTTCTCCCTCCATCCAGGGCAGGCTGTCACACAGGAGCCAGGGGAAGGTATGTTCTGTCCCTCTCATCCTGTGGAGATCCCAGATGGCTGCAATGTCACTCTCTGCTCAGTAACCACTTTCTGAAGACTGGAGGATACTGGTTCAAAAGCCAGAGGCCTTCTGTGAAACTGCTTGTGAGTCAGGGAGTGCCTGGGAAGCAAGAGTGGTTTTAGTTTGTATGTTAAAGTAATGAAATTTTCTTTCTTTAGAATTAAACCCACTGTCTGTTTAAATATTCACAGTTCTTTAATGCACCTGCCTCTGACATGTCTTAGGAATACTTGGAAACACTGTAGTCTGTGTTTTCCATGTGCTCAGGCTGTTCCAGGGGCTTACTGATGGAGTAATTTAGTAGTTGTTCTGCAAATATGAGAAGGTAAGCAGCCCAGCAGAAGACACAGTAGCCAAAACTCTTATCTCAAGACCCATTGCTTGGAGAATTGCATTGACTTCCCTTAGTCGATAATGAGTCTTATTTATAAATTCACACACAATACACAAAGGAAACTCGTTGCACTGTTGTGGAGCTCAGAGTTTCAATGTGTTTTTTTTCTCCTTCTCCTGTTTAGAGAACCAAAGTCATGTATCTGTATCCCTCTCCTTACTGCTGAGCCCAGCACGGCTGATAGCCTCGGGCCTTTCTTTAAAGCTGTTTCTAAAGATAAACATTTTGCAAAACTTCCCAGAATGCAAGTGTTCAACTTAATTTACCCAGAGCTGTACTGTTTGCTAGCAGGCTGCCCCTTTACAGAGGGTTCCAAGTTCCAATTTGAGGTATCACAAATTAACACACAAGGAGAAACTTTTTCTATGGTCTGGGGTGGAATTCAGCCCTTATTGAGGTCCATACAAACAAAACCTCTACTGATTTAGTTCACTAAAATTCAGAGGTTAATCCCAAATCTCCTGCTCCCTTTTTAAGAGACCTTCTATCACTGAAAAAATATGAATTATAACAATCCCCAGTGTGCCTGAGCGCACTCACATCCTGTCACGTTCACAACAGCTTTAAGAAGTGGATCGTCCTTAGATTTTGAGCAGTAGTTTGCAAAGTAGAGAGGAGGTGGTTTTTGCCAATGTGCAGAATTCAGCCTTGTCTTTTCTCTCAGGTTATGCTTCGTGACCTGAAATAATGGTAAAAAGAAGACTAGGGAA
>NW_008584499.1:1490-2598 GCF_000691845.1 Merops nubicus | reverse complement strand
CGGGGAGCGCGGCCCCGACCCGCCCGACAGCTCCGACCTGCCCGGCCGGTGTGGCTCTGGCACAGCTCTTAGTTCCCCATTTCTCACCTCACCCTTAAAGGGCAAACGCCGGCGAGGGGCAGAGCCAGGAGGTGCTGCTGGGCAAGAGCTGTGCTGGCAAGAGGTCTTACCCACCCCTCCTGCCCTGCCAAGCCCACCCTTCCTCCAGAGCAGCCAGAAGGAGAAAACACCTTTCCACGAAGTGACCACCAGTCGTTCCACAGCAGCGTCTGAAATGCTCTGAAATCTCTTTGTTTCTGGGCTGAGTAAATGACAATTCCTCAGGTGCAAAGGAGGCCAGGTACAAAGTGGTTTTCGGGTCATGCATGACAGCCTCTGCTTGTGTCATCTAGCAAGCAGGACACGGCCACAGAACCAGAGACTCGTTCTGCTTGGAAGAGACCTTTCAGTTCACCGAGTCCAACCACCCCCAGCACTGCCAGGTCCCCACTGCCCCGTGTCCCTCACCCCACATCTCCACAGCCTGGAAACCCCTCCAGGGGTGGGGACTCCACCACTGCCCTGGGCAGCCTGGCACAGCCCTGGGCAACCCTGACAGAGAAGACATTTTTCCTAGGATCCAACCTAAACCTCCCACGGTGCAACTCGAGGCTGTTTCCTCTTGTCCTATAGCTTGGAGAGACTGACCCCAACCTGGCTCCAACCTCCCTGTGCCTACATTCCAAATTTAAGACATCACTCCAGGGGTCAGCAAGGAAAAGGGATAACAATAGAGGGGTCAGATGATGTGCACTCCACATTTGGGATAAAAGGCAGCTGATGTTGAGTTTGTGGCAGGTCAGGAAAGCCAGAAGAAAACAAGAGCTGCTGGAGAAGTCCCCACGGCACCCGATTTGGGGGAAGATGCCTCCAGGCATCCACCACGGGGCCCCTGGGAGCGGGGAGGGAAGAGGCTGCAGGAGTGACTCACGAGAGGACGGATAAAGATCCGGGCAGTCAGCATTTCCTCAGCACTGCCTAACGTGCTGCTGGCTCCTCTCCCCACAGCAGAGCTCAGGGGTGAGCCTCTGGACCAGAAGCCACATGCAGGAACACGCAGGCGCCGAGC
>NW_008584499.1:0-1362 GCF_000691845.1 Merops nubicus | reverse complement strand
CTATTTTTGTTGCGACACTGGAAGGTGAGAGAGTTTACAGCCTCTGTGTGTAAATACAGAGGTTTCAAAACAGCGCTGACAGATGCTTTGTAAGAAAAATAAGTTATCAGACCCAGTCCATCCCTGTTTCTTATCTGCAATTAACTTTCACACACACACAATTCTCAGCAGCAGGGATTTGGAAGCTGGGCACAAAACCCTGCGGTGTTCCCTCCCTGCACGTTTCCCTAACTCTAGTGCTGGTACCTGATTGCTGCCAACACCACCCCAGAAACACCCCAACACACCCAAACTTTCCCAACCTCTTAACTCTTTAGTGGTTTCATAGAATCATAGTATCCTTTAGGTTGGAAGAGACCTTTAAGATCATCAAGTGCAACCATCAAGTCAACACTACTAAGTCCACTGCTAAAACAGATCAGAATCTGTCAGGGCTGGAAGGGACCACAAGGATCCCCCAGTTCCAACCCCTCTGCCATGAGCAGGGACACCTCCCACTAGATCAGGCTGCCCAGAGCCTCCTCCAGCCTGGCCTTAAAGACCCCCAGGGATGGGGCCTCAACCCCCTCCCTGGGCAACCCATTCCAGGGTCTCACCAATCTCACAGTGAAGAACTTCCTCACACCCAGCCTGAGGAATCCACGCCCTGACTCCTGTCAGCTCTAGCCCCGATCCAGCAACACGCTTCACTGCTGTGATGAAAGCTCCCGTGAGCTTCACACCAGCAGCCTCAGGTGCCAGCTGAGAGGTTCTTTTGGGCTGTGTTTAACTGCTGTAAGGGCAGCAGCCAGCTCCCCAGCAGCACAGCCCCCCAGCAGCACAGCCCTGCATCCCGGCCAGCACCGCCACCCGCGCGCATCCTCCGCGAGCGAAACAGTCACCGCAGAGCTAGTTTCCAGAGATGATTAAGCTTTTCCCTTTTACAGACAGCACGTAAAAGAAATGGAAAGTAAAGTTTAACAAAAAAAAAAAAAGAAGAAGAAAAAGAGACCCTTCTGGGACAATAGGAGGCAGTGAACTCGTCGCCGATGCGCCGCAGCTCCTGTGCAATCCAGATCTCGGGCTGGAGGTCGTCTGCTGGCGAGGGGGACTGCCACCGGGAGGCTGCAGGGATGAAACCAGAGCCCTTGACACGGCTGGACAGCAAAAAAAACCCACTCTGCTACCCTTGGCAAGACTCAGCGGGCTACTACAAACCTTCTTGATTGATTATTACTTCATAATTTGTTTTTAACACAGTTCCCAGGTGTTGTGCAGGTGCCACGTGACAGGCGGCACACACAGGACTAGTTGTAGAAGGTGTGGGTTGTTGGGCAGGCTTGAATTCCCCCTTGTTTTTATATTATTCTTATTTTATATTAT
>NW_008584498.1:534-998 GCF_000691845.1 Merops nubicus | reverse complement strand
CCAGCTGCAGCCTCCTCCCCTTCCATCCAGATCTTATCAGGGCCCAGCACACACAGTCCAGGAGCTGTTTGAAAATCTTGCAGCCTGAGGGGAAAACAAGTGTGGTTTAGTCATCAGCCTGGCCCCAGGGAGGGGATTTTTTTCCACCACCTTCTTCCTCCTGACCCTGACCTGTGCTTTCGTGGGTCACAATTAAAACAACAAAGGGATTTGGTGAGCACTAGAACATGGGTTTGGTGCCAAGGTGCCGTGGGCCAGCTCCTGTCCAGTTCTCCTCGGGGTTTAGGCCAGGGGAAGGGGAAGGGCTTTGCTTGGGGCAGCAAAACACATCTCAGGGAGCCTGGCTGAGGGACCTGGGCTTGGGTAGGCTGGAGAGGAGGGGACTGGGAGGTGACCTTGTTGCTCTCTACAGCTGCCTGAAAGGAGGTTGGAGTGAGGCTGCTGTGGGTCTCTTCTCCCAAATG
>NW_008584498.1:0-401 GCF_000691845.1 Merops nubicus | reverse complement strand
CGATGCCGTGGAGATGTGGGGTGAGGGACACGGGGCAGTGGGGACCTGGCAGGGCTGGGTCATGGGTGGGCTCCAGGAGCTCCAGGGTCTCTCCCACCCAGAAGGATCCTGTGGTTCTGTGACGCTTGGCTGGGGGCACACGTGGTGCTGGGTGTGTGCCGTGGTGCTGAGCTGAGGCTGGTGCTCTGGTTCTCCCCCTCCTGGAGCTCCTGAAGGTGCTGGAGCTGTCGGATGCCAACGTGACCATGGCAGCCCTGGCTGGGTGCTGATCCTGCCTCCTCTTCCCTCCCCTCCAGGGCTTCGAGTGGGACCTGAAGGGAGCTCCCCTGGACCCGGGTGCTGAGCTCACCATCGTGGTGAAGGACCATGAGACCGTGGGGAGGAACAGGTGGGGGAAGCAC
>NW_008584497.1:0-3883 GCF_000691845.1 Merops nubicus | reverse complement strand
GGCTGGTGGGTGCTGGGCTCTGTGCAGGGGTGGGACGGTCACAGCGGGGTGCTGAGCGTGCCCAGGTCCCACACTGCACCCCTCAGGAAGCCTGCCCGTGTGCTGCAGGGAGACACCGGCCCAACAGCAGCAGCGTGGGGCTGGACACGAGCACCGTCCCACCCAGTGCGGCGCTGGACGTGGCACTGCAGGGCCAGGAGGCAGCTCCTGGTGTCTGCAACTCGTGTTCACTTTATCAGCTGAATTCCTGCCTCGAGGTCTGTCTCGCCTGCACATTCCGATGTGCTGCCCAGCGAGAGCAGAGGCAGGGAAGATCCAAGACAGTTTCCTTACCACCCCTGCCGTATCTCAGCTGCGTGTTTACAAGCCACAGGTGATACAAATACTAGAGGAGAGGACTGCATACCTGCAGGAGCTATTTCTACGTGGCCCTCTCACAGATGATGCCATCAGACTACACATACATCCCTTTTCTCAGGAGTACACAGTGAAATGGTTAATGTATTTTTTTCAAAAGTTCCTTCCCCCAGATCATGATTTTGTCAAAGTTTTTGCTTTTTCTATAAATGGTGGCTATTTGGCTAAATTGTTGGCAAATATCTTCAGGATAATTCAAGAAACCAATGACCTCATTCTGTTTCATCTCAAGTTTCCTTTTATTTGGTATTTCTTTGTAGTCTGTCATATGCTGATTTGCGCTTGGCTGACTGAGTGCACACTTTTTAATGAGTGATGTTGCAAATAACATCCTCTCATCTACTGGTGTTTTTAAATGCAATGTGTGACATAAACTATATTGAAAACAAAGGGCTTGAAGGTTGTTTTCCTTTTTTACATATTCTTCCGTATTTGTGCTCTGTGATTAACACTCATGTTGTATTTTCATCTGATTAGAAAGGAAACAGAATTATGAAATATCTTGCAGTTGGCAAGTGGTGGAAATGAAGTTGTCTGGCTGGTTTTGTGCATGCCAGTGGATGCGAATCTCCCATCAGATCTGTTCTGTGAGTACTTCTTTAGTTTTTCCTAAACTTTAAGGCCAATCTGCTGTAGTTGTGCTGTCCAAACAAGGGGTGGGACTGAGACTGCTGGAGAGACACGTGTACATTTTGCAGTGCGTGGTTCCTGGCAGATTCCTGAGGGAAACCAGCGGGTGCTGCTGGATCGCCCGGCTGCCTCGTGGGCACCTCGGGAGGGCCCAGCCCAGGGATCTGGTGGTCCTAAGCCCACTTGAGGGTTCTGAGGGATCTGGAGAGCTGCAGGGTGGCTGGCCCAAGGCAGCAGGTACTCTCCGGGCTCCCCGAGGGGCTGGGTCTTACCCCTCCTCAGTGAGACGTGGTGTTGGGCAGCCCGCCGTGCTGTCCATCTCCTGAGGGTGCCGCCGGGGGCCAAGGCTCTGGGCAGCCTTTCCCCCTGGAGCTGACAGTGCTTCCAGCCCAGGGCTTGCTGGCTGCGGATCGCCACGGCAGGGACAGGGGCTGTTTCCAGCCAGGAGTTCCCAAATTGCCTGTACGGCGAGGCTCTGATCTTGCCTGCAGTCTCCGGGTTCTCCTGCAAGGTAAGAGCGATGATGTGAACACTTAGCATTTATATAACACTTCAAATCTTCAAAGCGCTTTCCAAATGCTAATTCACATGTGGAGCGGCCTCGGGCTAAGCATCACCCTCGGTTTACATGGAGGAAACCAGGACATGAGGCCACACAGCACATCAATGTCCAATTTGGGATCAGGATGTGAGGCTTTCCTGGTTTTCCAATTAACACTCAGACCATCCCATTGAACTTTTATGATCTGCCACCGCCTCTCCCTTGCAATGCGTCTCCTAATTTGGGTTAGAAATGAAGGCAGAGCTGGAAAGCTGCTGGTCAGCCCCTGTCATTTCAGGAGTCCCTGTCTGCTGCGGGTGCTGTCACTCAGGCCGGGCTGGCCGCAGGGCTTCCTGCTCGGCAGGACGCAGCTCCTGGGCTCGCCAGAGGAGGGGCTTGTGCCCAGGGGCTGGAGCACCTGCTCCAGGCTCTCGGTCAGAGTGGCTCCTCATGAAGCTGGAAACTGGGAGACACCATTCCGAGCAGGAACAGCTGCCCTGCTCCGACGTGCCCATCCTGGCACACGTGTCTCCCAGAACACCAGCCCTGTCCCTGCCGAGGCCTCGCAGCGTTTCCAGCCCTCGAGGCCTGGGGAGATGTGCCACGGTGAGAAGAGTGAGGTTGGTCCACAGGCTGCCACGGCAGGTGCCTTGGGTGAGCCTCAGTCTCTCCCACCACCTTGCTCCAAACCTTTCTCTGCTTAGTTTCTCTGGGAGAAAACTGGACAGGTTTCTGTGTCTGAGTGCACACAGCTCCTCCTCCTGCTTTGACCACCTGCTTGAGTTCCCAACACATAAAGACACCGGTGACAAAATTACTGCCTTTTACCAGCTTTGAATGTCACCTATTTTCACATTGTTGGCTATTGCCAGTTCTGGTGGGTATGAGACATGAACACATAAACAAGCTTTGCGTTTAATACCTTTAGATCACACGGAGGTCTGTGGAGCTGGATATAATGACTCCTCTATAAAGGGGGAAAAACAGAGGTGGGGTGACTCTTCAAGGTCATAAAAGCAATCAGTGGTGGAGTGGGGAAGGGAGCCTACAACAAATAACCTCGTCGGTCAGCTCTGCCTCACTCAGGGCCTGACAGGCTGGGATTGCAGCTTTACAAAACGAAAACTCATTTCCTCTCTCTTTCTGTGGCTGCCTGGGCAGAGATACCAGAAGATAAGGCATTGTGACAAGAAATGGGCAACTCCACTGGCTTCATGCATACATACAGTTTCTATATTGAAGAGCAATGAAACATGAGAAAACTGCCCGTGAAACCTTGCTGCTGCAGAGCAAACTGCAGTTGGTCCACACAGAGTCATTTTCAAGCATCTGCTCTGTTGAACCAAACAGGTTTTTTTTGGCCCACCAGAAGGACAACTCTCAAGGAGCTCTGAAACCTTCAGTCTTCTGGTTGAAACCACGGAGAGGCCGGAGCATCTGTGCTCCACTCTTTCTAGGGAGTTTCTCTGGTGGGACTATGGCCTCCAGGGTGCTGTGTCCTCCAGGCTGGCTGCCCACACACGGGCTGCATGAGGTGGCTCCAGCAGGACCAGCATCCCACGGGGGTCTGCTGATGGGCCCCCGAGACGTCCCCTTTGGCAATGGTGGCTCTCATTTCTGGGTCCCTCTGGGCCATCTGCTCAAAATAACAATGGGGAATAGCATGAGCAAGTGAGAGGAGCTTCTCTCCTTTATCCCTTGCCTCGTGTGCTCTGCACCAGCCTCCTTGCCCCATCCTTAATCCCACCATGCAACCAGCACCTGAGCAGCCAGCCCCGTGTGTGTCAGGGACCCCGTGCCCCCCCAAACACTGCAGGGGCACCTGCCTGTGGCTGACAGTGCTGCAGCACTGCTCTCTGCCCCACCAGGGCTGCCCCAGGCTGCCCAGGGCAGTGGTGGAGTCCCCACCCCTGGAGGGGTTTCCAAGCCGTGGAGATGTGGGGTGAGGGACATGGGGCAGTGGGGACCTGGCAGTGCTGGGGGATGGTTGGAGTTGATTTTAAATGTCTTTTCCAACTGCAATGATTCTACAGTTCTGTGCCTCCATGCTGCAGATGGGGAGCGTGTGTGCTGGGAGAGGGCACGGGCACGGCAGCACTTTCCAGGGGGTTATAAAAAGCCTCTGCCACTCTGCATCTCGCGAGTGGATGCCACACGCCTCCTCCTCCTCCTCCTCCGGGGAAGAGGGACCTTTCAGGCTGTTTTTAGCTCCTGGAGGGCAGGGAGAGGGGGTGCCACTGACAAGCTGCTACAAATAATAGATCCGGAGCTAACAGCTCGCCCTCCTGCCCACCC
>NW_008584496.1:418-5496 GCF_000691845.1 Merops nubicus | reverse complement strand
GCCCAGCCCAGCCCAGCGGCCCCCAGGGCTCGCTTCCCGCGGGCGCCCCCGGATGGCGCGCTGCCGTGCGGGGAGGACACGGGACTCTCTCGACGTTGATGCACTGTGACACCGCCCTTTTTCAAGCTGTACATTTACGGGGTTTATTCTGGTCGAGTTTTATAACTTCATTACCCATATATCTATATATCCATATACGTCCATAAGGCCCAGGAATTGTGGGAAGGTGCACTTCCTCCATCCTGCCGGGATTGGGTTTGATAGCTTTTGTTCCCCCTCCCCTTCAGCCCGTCTTTTGTTGAAAGGTGCCAGGATTTCCTTGTGATTCAGTGTTGTGACAGCCTGTTCTGGGCTCCCTGGAGCAGCTCAGAGGCAGGCAGAGTTATTGCCAGTTGTTTGTCTCCAGAAATGCCTAGCAACTTGGAGAACTGCCAGCTGATAGTTTTAATCATACTTTCGGTATTACCTCCGCGTGAGAGCGGGGGAGTGTTACGGGGCTTTTGCCTGCAAGTCTGCCTGACGTCTCTAGGTGCCTCCTCTGTTCATCAGTAGCAGAAGCTCTGGACTCAGGGTGGGGTTCGCCTCCCAAGAGTGGTTCCTCCTCAGCACCCGGTGTTGCTTGGCTCTCTTGGACACCGGATGCAGATGTGGAACGCGAGCTGTGAGCGTTGAATTGTGCTGACGGGAATTGTGCACAGCATCCTGCCCACCTTGTGTCTGCTTTGCTTTTGCACGATAATTCATGAGCAGGTTTTAGGTGCTGATGGGGAAGAGACAGGTTGTGTTTGAATGTGTGAGTTACATCCTGACACTCCCAGAGATCAGTGGGGTATTTGAGCCTGAATTAAAGCTGAAAAGTGAAAGATTTGAGAGAACGTATGCTAGCACTTAAATGCAGAGAGCTTCTTTCTGCTGGTTTGTGGGGGTGAAGCAGCAGGAGGGGAGGCCAGCTGGGCGCTGTGATGGGTGACAGCTTTGCTGTGCTGTCTGGGACGTAGAAAGGAAGTGTGTGGCAGGTAGGAAGGCTCCTGGAGGGCAGGAAGCATGGTGGGGCCACGGGTGGCCTTGTCAGCCTGCCTGCGCTGGGCCGTGCTCCGCAGGGAGGACCTGCAGGCTCCAGGAGAAACGCTGCGTTGGAGCAGTAGGTGCTGCTGCTGGAACCTGGGGGTGGGTGGGATGGTCTCCCACGAGATGATCTGCGTTGGGACCCTGCAAAAGCAGAACCTGGTGGCTCGGGGAGAGGAAGCGGCGCTGGGCTGGACGCAGCTCCGTATGCTGCTGTGCGCTCGGATCTCTGCAGCAACGGGCAGTAATCCACTCACTCTCTCACCAGCTCCAAATAGCAGTTGTGTGTGTGACCTAGTAATCTCTATGGACATTGGCTGAAGGGATGAGCTCCCCTGGGAAGCCCCAGCTCTTACGTTTCAGCCCCTCCCTAGCGCTTGGCTGGATTTCAGCACTTTGTAAAAGGGGTCAGCGTCTGATCCCCAGCTTGGAGAGGAAGACTGTGGCATCAGGAGGAGAGAGGAGGTTCATGAAGAAGTGAGAGGGCAGGGAAGCTGGGTGTCCTGAGGCACAGCCAGCGTTCTCCCTCTTGCCGAGGTAAAGCGGGGTGGAGGGTCTCCCTCGGGAGACCTGCAGGCTCTGAATCACACTCTTGGGTTCTGCGGGGTTTCACTCTGCATGTCTGAGCTGCTGTTGGAGATCATAACCTGCAGTGTCTGAGAATGACCTGTGAATGACGCTGGTTGGCTGCAGAGAAGGAGGAAATATTTACTTCTGCTTCTGTGTTTTAAAATGCCCTGGCAGAGAGTTCCCTGTCCTGACATGATGTTGGAAGAACAGAGACCCTCCATTGCTGTTAACCTGCCAAAAATGGCTTTGTCCCTTTTGTTCCCACTCCTCCAGACCTTACTCATTCCCACGCTCTCAAATGCCAGGTCTTGAAGTCTTGCACCAGAGTTTCTCTTTCTGTCTGTTTCCTGCGGAGGGCTCTGCACTCCTGCCTGCGGTATCACAGGCTGCTGCTCCGCAGCTTCCCCTCTTCCCAGCCCCTTATAAGGGCACGGAGAGCTGTCTCTGGAGCCTCTTCATGCGGTGCAGACATCCCAGCTGAGTGCCTGACCTCTGCTGGGAGAAACAACCGTGAATCAACAGGGCTGAAATTGGGTTGAGGTTGTTTTTCCTCCAGCCTGAGCAGGAAGCTGAGCACCTACGGCCAGCTTATTGGGCCACATCCCTCCTCTCTGCTGTGTTTCTTGCCCAGCTGCGCTGCTGCCCACCTCCCCACGCTTTACCCTCTCTTCTTATCTTTTGCAGCTTGGGTCTTTGCCAGTCAGGGACTTGGCTTGTACTGTTGCTTAACACATCCAGCAAAACATACTGCCTTAGCACTGCCATGCCTTTCCCAGCACCGAGCTGAGTGCTGCCAGCCCTGGTAGCGATGGCTCTCCCAGTGTCCTTCCCAGTCCCAGTCCACCAGCAAGAGGTCTTCTGCTCCACAGGGAGAGGCGAGCATTCTGTGGGGGTGAGGCTCCTGCCAGGGGAGTGAGCACCCCGTAGCTCTGTGCTCAGGGGCTCGCCTGTCAGCAGCCCAGCCTCTGTCAGCTCTTTGGCACGTCTCTACCAGACTGCAGGGCCCCTGAGCTCAGTTTGCTGCCCTCATGATGCCTCCTCTCACCCCCACAGGCAATTTGGGAACTCGGCTGGAAGGATTTCAGCTCGTTACTCACAGGGGGTTCCACAGCCCCCAGTGCCCGTCTCAGCAACTGCTACCATTGCTGTCATCCAGTGCTGGCAGGCATAGGGCCTGCAGCCTGATGGTGCTTGGCTCCACAGACCTTCATCTTGTGGCTGGGTTCAGGTGCTCCTGGAGTCCTGGGCCTGCGACACGGCCGTGTGGGAGGCTGCAAGGGGAGGGTTGTGCTGTGGATGCTGCTGCCTGGTGTTTGGGGCAGATGAAGGGTTTGCTCAAACCAAACCCTGCCTAAGCAGAGCTCTCCCTCCAGAGGTCCCTCCCACCTCGCGTTACTCTGACAGCAGGGTGACACTTGCCTTCCAGGGACCTGCGCAAGGTAACGCGCAGGGCACTGGAAATGCTTTGCCTGGAGTGCTGTGGTCTCTGCTGCACACTGGTTATTCAGACCTGTTTCTGTATTAGTCACTTTGAATTCATCCAAGTGCCTAACCTGGCCTGTGCTGTTCCTGGGCACCGTGACAGCCGAGAGCTTTGGAGACTCTTAGGAATGCTTTTACCGCATGGACTTGTGCCACTGTCACTTCTAGAAATGATTCAGCCAGTGGTCAAAGGGCTGTTTTTCCAACTGATCTTGTGGAAATCATTTCTCCTTTTATTCAGCTGCCAAGAAGCAAGAGTTAGTTCTTCACCCCCACCAGACAAGCTCCTCAGCTTCCTGTGTGCTTCAGATGTCCGTCAGTGAGGTCCGTGGGGAGAGCAGCCTGTCGGGCAGGCAGCTGAAGGGGAAGCTGACATCAGATAGCTGCTGAAATCACGTTGTTAATTGGTAGAAATATTTTGAAGCTTATGTCCACTGTGATCAGATTTCACCATCTGCCACTACTTTTAGTTGGAGAAGTTTCTCCTTGGCCTCTTCCTGGCGAGCTGTGTACCGTGGTGCTGCTGCTTCCAGGCTGTTTGCCTCCTCCCTACAGAGCCAGCTGCTGTAGCGATCCTTGGACAAATTCTTAAGCACTTTCCTGCAAAATAAGAAGGGATTATTGTGTTACTCCTGTTTTGTAGCTCACTTGTGGTATTTCAGATGGGGTCATCACCCGCCCAGCCTGCAGCACGCGGGCTTATGTGGCCGGGAGGGCAGCGGGCGGAGGGACCTTGTTGCCCAGCGGTTCCTTGCACAGTGTTCAGCCCATTGCCAGCTGACAGCGTCGTGGGGAAGCCGGGGGCAGAACAGCACAGCTGGGTGATGCTGCACACTCCACGGCCTTGCTCTGCAGCTCTCCCTGCTCTGCTCTGAGCCCCCCTTCTACACCAGCAGCACTTCTCACCCAGTGGAGCTGGTGGAAGTCCCATGGCTCCAGCTGTAGCAGGAGGCACTGGGGGATTTTGTGTTTTGGGCTTGAGCACAGAATTTGGTCCCTTTCAGTTGTGACTTGTGCTGTGGCCAGACCTTGCCAGTGTATGGGGTGGGTGCAGCCGCTCCTGGAGCTCTCTCCACTGCATCCCAAGTTTCCTGCTCTGCCTGGGAGCTGGGCCTTTGGCCATGGCACAAAGAACGTGTTGGGATGGAGAGCAGGTTTGTCACTGGGCTGCAGCTGGACAGCGTGGCGTGAGCTTAGCAGCTTCCCAGGCAGGTTTAGGTGGGAGGATCCTTGTTCTGGCTGGAGTTGGTGTGGTCGGTGCTGAGCTGTGTGAAGCTCTTGCTGCTCAAGCAGGTCGGTTGGTTTGTGTGGAAGTGATGGCTTCTGTTTCAGCCTTCAAAATGGCACTGACCCCTTGGCTCCTCTGGTCAGATGGAGACAGCTTTCTAGGAGCTGTGGTGGCCTGAGGAGAGCACAGCTGTTTGGGAGCACTTTGCACCTTCTTAACCAAGCCACAGCCCAGGGCCTTGCAAGCTGGGTGGGCCAGCACCACCTATGGAGAGGACAGCAGGGCAGGTTGCTCCCAGGCCCTCGCATTTGTGACTATTGGGTTTCCCTCTCCTCTCAGCTGGCTCCCACCTAGAGCTGGGTGTTGTTAGGGAGGTGTCAGGGGCCTTGCTGGCCCGTGCAGCAGGGAACTTGTTGCCAAAGGCAGGAGAGCCAGCCCTCATACCTAGGTCAGCCCTGAGTGGACCCTGTAGGTGTGACACTGCTCGCTGTCACAGCTTGGACAGCGGCTGCCTCCAAAGCCGTGGTGCTGAGGGCAGACCCCTCGGTTCGCTCAGACACACCGGGGAGGTCTGGTGAAAAAGCGAGAAGCTGGAACTGGGGGAAGCCAAAGATGCCAGCAGCGCCTGGCTGGCCAGCTCCTGCTTCTGCTGCAGAAGCAGAGGATGGAGCCCGGTCTGTGGGGGGCCCGCCTGGCTGGCAGAGCCTGCCCTGCCAAGGACTCGTGCTGCCAG
>NW_008584496.1:0-386 GCF_000691845.1 Merops nubicus | reverse complement strand
TGCCCCTCCTCCGCCCCGTTCGCCGTCCCTCAGGGTTGGTACGAGCTGCCCCTGCTCGGGCAGCCGTGGGGAAGGAGAGCCCCTCCCCGACCTTGCAGGCGGACTTGGACCCCCTGGGCCCCCTCCCAGGAGGTAGCACTTCTCCAGTGAGCATCCAAAATACCTTCCCCTGCAGGGACGATTAGGCCTTGCCCCGGGGAGTCCCTGAAAGGCCTTATTACCGTCTGGGATTCCCTCCTCATTGTCTTAATTAGCCCTTTCTGTTTCTGTCGCTACAGGCAGCCCCTGTGAGAGCCTGGCGACTCCCACAGATGCAGTCAGGCACGTGGTGCTGTTGTAAAAGAGAAGGTGCTGCAAAAAAATACCCCAGAAATACCTCCCCTCCA
>NW_008584495.1:0-10157 GCF_000691845.1 Merops nubicus | reverse complement strand
TCCTGGGCTGCTGTGTCCTGGATTTGGGTGGGTCAGTAGGGAGATGCACCTTGGACAGCCCAGGGATCCAGAGCATCCTGCACTGACCCAGCGTTATGCCAAGGCATGAGAACTGGTGAAGCCTCAGCCAGAACACAGTGAGCAAGAAAACCAGTCTCAGGCTGGGACCAACACAAAGTGTTACTCTGTAGTCAGGGGAAGGAGGAGCCTGTTTGGACAGGGGACACTGGAGGAGGTTGGCTGGGCTGGTCTGGCAACCATCTACCCTGAAGGACTAGAGCTAGAGGCACACTGGAGATGAGCTGGTCTGTAACAGGCTCAGGGTGAGTTCCTCAGTCAGGTTACAGCAGCTTGAGGAGTTTCTGGAGCAGGCAGTGTGTGTATGCTGGAGGTCAGAAGTGCCTTGTCTTGCTGTGAGCTCTGCAGTTCCACATCCACCCCCCTTCTCTAGAGAAACACTGAGCTACTGGTGCCACACTAGAGCTGAACAATAACCCGTGAGAGAAGCATTTAAATGCCACCACAAGGCATGTCCATGCCCCTACCACATCACACAAGGAGGGACAACATAAAACCTGCTCTAAAACATTCCAGTGCTAAACTCAGGGCTTGCTCCAGCCACGAGCATCGTACACCTCAAGAGGGGAGCTGGACTTGGACTCTAATAACCAGGATATTTACAGCTAACCTATGGAATAGGCTGCTTTCCCAGGAATAAAATTCACAAGTGCAACCTTGTCTATTTAGAAATACACTGAGGAATCATGCCTGGTAGTACTGAGGTTCTTAAAGACTTTGATGTCATTAGGAAAAAAAGAATTGTGTAAGATATGGAAAGGCAAGCTGGAAATGTTGAAAAAACATCCAAAGGTGTGAAAATGGGGGCGTTTTATTAAAAGCAAAATCAAAAATCAAGAGCCTCTAGCAGGACATGTAATAATGGTATAAAGCTTCAAAAATCTCCTCAGAGATTTATAGTATTTAAGGTTTGTTGGGTATTTTTACCTGCAAATAATGCCTCCTTTTTCTTCTCGTCTCTACACACCTTCCATCAAAATAAAGTTAGTGTTTCATTTTAGGGGAAGCTCTGGTGAGAAGGTGATTTGCTGTATTTCAAGACAACCTTAGCATGCTTTATCTGTGTTCTTTTGAAAAATACTACTCTTATCTCCACTGAAGAAAAGCAAAGAGCATCCTATTCATAATGCCCACGCTGCAGAAACACCACATTGCATCTTTGAAGTTCATAATTTATTGGGGGTTTATTCTTAAGACTTGCATCTGATACAGTGTTTTTCATTAAAATATTGAAGCAGATTTGCAGGAGGGAGAAAAATTCTTTGCCTTCACACACTGATCTGGAGTACAAGGGGCTGATGGCATGCAGAGTACAGCTACTGTACATTGATAGCCCATCAAATCAAGCACAGAACTGCTACCCAGCCTCTGTCATCTGTTTGAAAAATCCCTTACAAATTACCATTAACAAGCTGCATTGGAAACATCAGGAATAATAAGTGCTTTCCAAACAGTGCGTTGTCAAATTATATACTCTCTTTTTTCTTAGGAGAGAAAAAAAACCAAACTCATAAAAGCTTTTAAAAGCCTTGAAAACCTGAAAGGCAAGATATGTTTGTTCAGTAGCAATATTCTTCCAGTAGAAACCCAACTTATTACCTACTTCCTTACTCTGTTTATTTTCATAAATGAGATTAATCTCAGGACAGTGTGGGCTGAGCCTTTATTGCCCATGTTTTCATGCCCTGCCACACAGGGTGTGCCCATGTTCAATGTGAAGCAGTAATAAAGCTTTTACTTCATTCCATGGAGAAGCATCATGCCTGTGATTATTATCCTCATTCTATGTAATTACCAGATAAAATTCCTTGACTAGACCAGCTTTCCTGACAGCCAACCAGGTGACTTCCACCACCAGGTTAAAAGCCAGTTTCAGGAGACCTTCCTTGGAGCGCTTCCCTTCTGCAGGGGAGTGCAGGACAGGTACCTGCAGCTGCTGGAGGCCAAGCTGCTGGAGCAAGGCTTCCACTGCCACCTGCTCTTGCTGTGACACACTCACAGCCTTCTGTGCAGTTTAAATGGGAGGCAGAATTTGAACCTAATTGGTTCTAGCTTGTACAGTGTCTAAAATTTACAGAGCATAACTAATTTTGGAAGACCTGTTCCAGCTTTATTTTTGCATTTGGTGTATCTGCTGGCTGAAGAATAAAAGAGGAGCAAGACTAAAGAAATAGGTCTGTGACTCCTAATCTTATTAAAAGAAAGAAATGGAATTCTGTCTTGGCATACTTGGTATCTCAGACCCAGGTGAAAGGCTCTGAACGTCTTGTTACCCATGGGGGCACCTACCTGACAAGGACTTCACGCTACAACAACTCAGATAATCTCTGCTTCTTGCTACCTATCAAAGTCAGCACAGTTCAGATAAAAATGGGAAAGAAAGAGAAATAGCTCTAAAAGAGGAACAAGGCCATTAAGAGATTGAGTTGGATTTGGGAGCAGAGTTTCCTTTTTGGTTGACTACTCCAAGAGCAGCTTGGCTGGTGGATGACAAGTGTTAATAATAATGAAATGAGGAGCACAGGAGAAATATTTTTAACCACAAGAGATATGGATGCCAGAACTCTACAAGATTTTCATGAAACAACAGAAAATCCTCTTCCTGTCTTTTTTGCTGACTAGCTTTCTGGCAGTGCAATTATTTTGCTTCCTACACAGTTCTAGATCAAATTCCACTTCTATGAGTCATTCAGGATCCCCCACAGTTGGGAGAGACCCGGGCGAGTCACTAGTTGTTACTACCATAAGGGATGCCAAAGAATCCTGTGCTAGAAATGGCAGCCAATAAAGACACCCTGAAATGAATCAGCATCTCAGCATATCTCCATAAAATCAACAGACTGGTGGTGGCTGTAGGACATACAAAGTTTTTACTAACAAGTCTTATGCCCTCATATGTGTACTAAGCCAGCCATCTACAGCTTCAGTAGTTTCTCTCCAGGCAAGAAAAAAAGAGTTCTTTTTCTGGCCCTTGTTGCCCTCCACTTTGACAATTCCATTTCCTGTGGCTGTACTATGTGTTTAGTTTTGAATTATTAGTGATTAAGCATCAAATTTTATTTTACTGTCAGCCTGCATCTCTGCCTGTTTACACACGTTGTGTGCTTGTGCACAGACTTCAGCTCTTAGAATAAAACAGACTCCTATTGATTTTGGGTTTTTTTTCTAGGAGCTACATGCTTGCAAGAGCAAATTCTCCCTTCCTGAGCTATATTTACATATAAATGTTAATAAAACCATATATTGAATTGACTGATCTGGAGACACCTCACTGTTCACTCAGGATTGTAAACATACCAATAACAAAATAAATGGATTTATCATGGGAGGTGCTGAGATCTAATAAAAAGGCTGTTAGCACCAAGACAAGGATTTGGAACTCAACCAAGCTGAGATGGGATAGAACTAATTCCATTAAGTGGCCACAGATTTGGGTTTGCTACTGCTCTGCACTAAGGCTTTATTCTGAGCTAAGAAAAAAGTTGTTTTCTCTCTAGTGAGGCATCTGCACTACATGACCCCCCACCCCCTCCCCATTTTCACAAGTCCTCCTGCACTTTTCAGTGGGCTTCTACAGGAAGTTCTTTTGTTTTTCTGAAGACCTCCTTCTCCCATTCACAGCCAACAACCCAACGTACCATTACACTGCACTGGGAAAATGTATGTTTTATTGAGTATATGTTTTCAATCATTATTTCATTCCAAACTTAAGCAGTATTGCTTGGAAGGTAGAGGCAGTGGTCTGCAGGAGAGGAAGGCTCCTTCAACTGAGAATGCCAAAAATGTTAACAGCCTAGATTGAGCTATTTATCTCAAGTATCCCCTAAATTCTGAGACTATCTTTGTTTCACGCAGAAAACAGTTCAGAGTTTTGCTCTGGATCTTCATGAGAGGAATAGAAAAAGAGAAAATACATCATATTTAATGTATTTGTATGTTTAAGAATAGACCCATAAATTGTTCCTTTAGCTTCAGTCGTCAGTCTTGTCATGGCAAAGTCAGCAGTTTTTCCACAGATGGGTTTATTTCATAAGTGCCTGCAAGATATAGAGGTACTAAAATTGCTGCCTATTGCAGAAAATGTAAAGGAAGTTATTTCTCACAAAAAAAATTTAAGTTATTGATGCTTTATAGATAAAGTCTTTATCTAATTAAGGTGATTCACTTAGGCATGGTCATGTTTAATTTGAATACACTGGACTTGGTTCACTTAAAGGGGGCAAAAGATAAAGCAAAACTTATTTGCCCATGAATTTCTAAAGAACATTTATCTGGTTTTAGCCAGTGCCTCACACTATGATGAAATCATTTCACAGACCTGTTTTCAAGCAGCTGTTGAAAAACTTTTTGCAAGTGGTTCACTTCACTGGTTGTTCATCTGTGGGTAAAGTAAGTTGGTTTTGCAAAGCATTTACGAGTCCCTGTGGCTGTTAGGAGTGGTGGGTCTCCAGAACTATCAATATTTACTCTATTTCTCTTAATGATGGATGGTTTGTAATTTAAAAAATTGAGCAAGGCCAATCAGTAGCTCATCTGCATCCAGGTTACAGCACATTAGCAAGCTATGCATTTGCTAGGTATTTTTGGACTTGCTTAATCCAATAAATCCCATGATTCATGAAATAACAGGCAATTTAGGGGACATTATAGCTATGGTAAACACTTTCAGATTAAAAAAAGACAATACAAACTTTGATTGGTATTTTGTAAAAAACCATAAAATGCTATACTGCTGAATTTTGGACCAGGGCAGTTATTCTCTTGGAACAATTGTATGTGTTTCTGAGAAGTTACTTAGTTTGATTCTTCAACCGTGTTGCTGACCAACCCCTGGGCTTGGTCCAAGTGGACCAGGTCTTTGGGACCACATGCAAACAGGGAGCTCCTGAGTGCCCAGGCAGCAGAGCATGGAGGGGCACGGCCTGGGAGCAGAGGTACCCTGAGCAGGGGTTAGCAAGGAGTTCAGTGTGAATCCAGTTTCTACATCAAGACAAACTCCCAAGATTGCCTTTTGCTTGATGGCTCAAGTTATGTGGACAGTACACAAGTAGTTGTAGGCACTGAGGAGTGTGTGATACATCAGACTCCAGGATGAAGGAGAAACCCAGGGAACGTTGCCCATGAGCTGGAGCAGCCCCTGGTCTTCTCTGAACCACTAATGCTGTCTTTAAAACCCCACTCTGATAAATAAGGACTCGTGACCCTGGAGAAATGGTGCAAGGGCCAAAGCCAGCAGTTATGGAGCTGGAGATCTGGGTTCACTGCCTCATCTGGGGTGGAGCCTCTCCAGTTTCCAAAGGCATTTACAGAACACAGGGGAACCTGGGTTTGGTCTCAGCTTTAACCTTGTAAGGTCTTTAGTACTGAATCTGTGTATATAGAACCAGAATTTGGTATTTCTGGAAGATAATATTCAATAAATGCACAAAGAGTGTCAAATGGACATAGGTCCAAGGTCAGGCTGGATGGAGCTTTGAGCAACTGGTCTAGTGGGAGGTGCCACTTCCCCTGGCAGGGGATTGGAGGGATTTAAGGTCCCTTCCAACCCAAACCAGTCTGTGATTCTACACCAGACACCTCCTGACAGGATTCTCCTCTGTCCCAGTGTCAGCTATGTCAGCCTTCAGTCCTGCACTTGACTTTCAGACCTCCTGCTTGTCTACAAAAGCATCTCTCTTGAGTTGAAGCAGGTGACTCCCAGCCAACAGTGCTGGACTCAGGAGTGGGACGTGCCCAGCCAGGCCTGGGGGTCCTTTGGGAAAGGGTCCCCAGGGAAACAGGGAAAAGGGTCCCCAGGGAAACAGGGCTGCCCTGTCCAGCTGGGACTCAGGGAGCCAGTGGGATGGGGCAGCAATGGCTCCCACCTACAGCAGTGGAGAAGCAGGCTGGTGGGTAGATCCTGCTCCTGGAGCATCCTGGCATGAAGAGCACCACTCACCCTGGCACCTGCCTGGGGTCTTGCTCCCTTCCCACAGGAGAAGAGCCCTGTCCACACAAGCCCCCCACAGGCTGCCCACCCCTGCTCCTTGTGGGGCATGGCTGGATGCCAGGTGAGGGGCTGCACCTCACCAAGCCCTGGTGGGAGCAGCGACACAGACCCCCAGAGGTGAGCACTGCCAGCCCAGCACTTGTCAGCACCAGAGTAGCCAGCGAGAGGCAAACCCTGCCAAATCCCTCCAGGGGGGCTTGGCTTCCAAAAGCAGCCAGACTCCTGCTCTAATCAAAGCTGACAAGACACATAAATTGCTGGAATCACCAGAGTTTGTTGCATTAAATACCTGGAAATGAGATGCTGACAAGCTCTGCAATTCCTCAGTAAAACCCAGAAGTAACTGTTGTCTCCAGTGTTAAATGGGCCACTTTGGTTTGTGGAAATCCTGTCCCTTGTGCCCACAGAGGACTAACAGGCAGCACCCTAGGAGAGAATTATGGAGCAAAACCACTGTTCCAAATAAAACAAGGCAAAGAGCTGCTTCCCTGTGGCATTTTATAACTTCTGTGCATCCTCAGTAGTGTCCTGTTAAATATTTCAAGACTGTTACTTACAATCTCTTTGCCCTGTCATTCTTTAAGTTAAAAAAGAAAAGAAACAGTAGGTATCTGCTCCATCTCAAATACTTCATCCTTAGACTGTGCTCCAGGTAAAAACCAGATCCTGTTCTTGTGATAATCCAGCGAGCTGGAAAGAGAATGCTGGCTCGTTTCACCAAATTAAGAGCTCACAAATTAGCAGGTGAAGTTATAAAAACATTCTGCAGTAGAAATTAAGAGCAGAGTAGAATTTTTTTCTCCACTGATGCCGAAGACTTCTGCTGTCTTCAACAGGAGGAGAATTAGGCCAATCCAAAATAGGCCAATCCAGTATTTTCCTCCAGTGCCATATGCAGAAAACTGAAAGATGACACAGAAATAGCAAAACAAAGATCTGGATAAAGTTGCAGGGCTCTAAGCAGCAACGTGTATGGTTTAGAACTTTGATCTTGGTACCTCTAAAACCTGTTTGGAGGCACATTCTGCTCCTGAGCTTGTAGAATCACAGAATCATTTAGGTTGGAAAACACCTTCAAGATCACTGAGTCCAGCCACTAACCTAACTTTCTACCAGGTCCACTGCTAAACCATGTCCCTAAGTGTTGCATCTACACAACTTTTAAACACATCCAGAGATGGTGATTCATTGTCAAGTCCATTAGTGGAGGACTTAATTACTAGGCTACAAGAAAAATCCTTGATTATCTCAAGCACATCCTCAGTAGGCTGTTCCTTATCAAAGTAATCCCTCAGTTCTCTTTGCAGAACTTAAGCACTCCAAGTCTTAGAGATAACACCATTATTTACTAGGTTGACAACATACCAACAAAACCAGTTTCTGAGGCAACCCCATGACTTTATTTACTCTTGCCCATCTTCCCCTCGTGGCCACATGTTAACTGTGGAGACAGAGCCAAGGACAAGAGTATTTTCCAGTGGGCTTCCTTGGCTTTCTGCAGATGCTCCTGCCAGCAGACATGGTGGGGGCTGATCTCTTCCTGCCTCTCTGCTCCCCCAGGAACCCAGCAGGCACGGCCAGCCCACCTAACACAACCAGGAGAAGACTTCTGCAACTCAGAGGTTGTGTTCTGGGTAGACCTCGCTGTGCTGCAGGTTATTTTTAAGGAAGATATGGTTTGGATTTGCCATAGCACTCAAGGTCTGATCCTGCTAATTAACTGCTCTTGACTGGAGCTGGAATTTACGATCCCTGGGAGCATCCTGCATCTCCCACGATGGCATTTCCAACTGGGAGAAGATGCAAAAATCAGGTGCTTTGAGCCTGAAGTGCTGGTTCCCTGACAATTAGCATCACATCCACAGAAAGGAGGAGAAACGGGTTTACGTGCTTCCAAAAACTTTACATAGATTTTCTCCAGTTCTGTGTCTACAAAATGTCTGCCAGCAAAAAAATCTGGAGCTTGGCAGGATGAAGCCTCACACGTGTATTGTTCGTGTAACTATGGTAACCTACAAATGCCACCAGTGTTTCCATTTCATACACAAATGAGGGGACAGCTGTGGAGACCACATGTCTGCCAATGGAATAATATATGTGAACTAGGGTGGCTTGGTCAGAAAATTACAACTCATCTATATTAATCAGGGCTTCAAAGAACAGTCACCTCCGTGGTTACAAAGCCCGCAGTAAAAGAAAGTGATTTTTATTTCTGAAAATGTTTGGCTCCTCAGTAAACATTTTCAGCATCCTGCTACTTTACTGGTTGGAAAGAAAAAAAAGGAATCAGATAAATGTTGTTAACAGCCAGTGCTCTTCTATAAATGTCACTTAACTTTTTCCTTTGGGTTTGTCTCTTTCTGATGCCTGATCCTAGCACGAGGCTGACACAAAGCCCGGGGAGCTGGGACCAGGCGTGCTCCAAGGTGCTCGCCTGGGGAAGCAGCAGTTCTGGGAGAGGCAGAAATAACGTGGCATGGAGCTCTAACCCTCCCACCACAGCAAAAGAGCCTTTTTGTACTCATGGATAGCATGGACAGAAACAAAAGCCTCAAGACAATTCACAGGAGAAATTTAAAAAAATTACTAAAAAAGATGGTTTAAAGGAACGTGGAGTTTCATCCCTCACTACAACAACAGAAATCTGCAGACTCAATCATGGGAAGAAATCACCTCCCCAGTAGATACCGAACTACGCAGGCTGCAGTACCGCCAAGACCTGACTGGGGTTATGATTCATCCAAGGTGCTTTGAGCATCCCTACCAAAAAAAGCAGCCCGCCGGGAGCTGCCTGCCTGGCCACAGCAGCCAGCTGGCAGCCTCACGCAGCAGCAGCAGCACAGCAAAAGTTTTCCCTGGCTCCTGCAGCGCCAGGGTCCCGCGTGGACGCCAGACAAAAGGCTGCGGCATCGCCCCCGCTGCCGCCCGGGCTCCTGCTCACCACACCAGGCATCAGCCAGGGCTCGCTGGAACCACCCCATCTGCTCCTCAGCTGGAACCCAACGCACAGGAGGCTGGTTTCAAACCAGGGCTCCCCAGCCCCCCAGCCGGGTCCGAGCCCTGCTGAGCATGGGTGAACAGAAGTTGCTCCTCGCAGTGTGAGTTTGGATGCGCTCGGCGCTACCCACGGCAGCCAAAAAGCCTTTCACAGTTAATATTGAAAAGTTTACATCCTTTTATAATCTGCACATCTCAATGCACAAACCTATTTCCTTTAGTAATCAGTAGTATTAGTCATGTCTGTTCTAGGTCAATGGAAGAGACCTTTTAGTCCTCACAGTAACTGGTCTGTGAAACTCCAGAATGCCTCCTAGGAAACACCATTCCGTAGGCACAGTTTTCTCTGGACAACTATTTAACTGTCAAGGCAGAAGTTGAACTTGCTGCAGCAAAACCAGGGTTTGGTCTTTCTGAGCACCCCGTGGTGCGTGGGGCTGGGGGACAGGGAGGGTGCCTGGGGCATCTCCCTGGTGGGGTGCAAGGTCTGACCAGAGAGGGGCCCAGGACAAACCCTGCGCTCTCCACTACTCCATCACCTGGGCACCTTTGCCCATGGGCTTCTTTCCCTCTTGGCGTGTCTGTCTTTTAAATGAAATCCCAACTTGCAGGACTTTGGGATGTGCTTTGGTAGGACCCGTCAGATAGCAGCTGGACTGATGCAGTGTCTGACTCTGCTCATCTGGGAGATCACTTTGTGGGCGTCTAAATTGGTCTCCAGAAAAGGTTTATAGTCTTGTAATCGCTTTACAGGGATTCTTTAAGTCTGTGAGGAAAAGACTTTAAGGGTCACAAACTAGGGTTTTTTAAGAGAGCCATTACTTGGGAACTATCCCACAGCTCCAGGATGCAGACCAGCTCAGCATCACCCTGTGCGGGATCTCTCGGGTAACACCATTTTCTACTCCTGACTTCGGTTCTGCTACTTTTCCTTCCATCGCCTGGTGGGAAGAAGGCACCGAACCGGCACTAAAGAACTTGGGGGAAAGACGCCCAACAGCAGCAGGCCAACATCTGCTGCGGGTCCCGGAGGGGCTGTGCCGGGGCAGGGGGGGAGGACCGGAGCCCGACGGCGGCCCCCAACCGAGGGGAA
>NW_008584494.1:344-9105 GCF_000691845.1 Merops nubicus | reverse complement strand
CCCCCAATTCTTTTACTTTTTTCTCCTCCTTAAAAATGTTGTAAAAATAGAACCTTCCAAAAGTAGGGAGGATAATTGGATGGTAACTGTAGTGTCTGTGATGGTTATATCCCAAGGCAACTGTTCAAAATAAAACACAGGCTCTCATATTTACTCAACTGCTGAGGCCATCTGACAGATGAATGTGAAAACCATTCTGTGGACCAGTTCTTAATCATCCAGGGACAAGGCAGCCCTGATTAGATGAATGTGGAGAAGCAGTGCTCCTTAAAACACAAGAGGTTTTTCACCTCCATATTGCCAATTATCTATTATCCTGAATAAGAAGCCAGACAGCAAAGTTGAGAAGTGACTGGATAAAATAGAAAAGTGACACGTGAAATACATATAAACCAGAAGAAAGGACAAGGAAGAGATAAAAGATAAAAGAAAATTGGTGACAGCTGACTGTGGAGCACAAATTCCTGAGCTAGTGACCATGCAAACAGATAAGTACACAGGACAGATTGGCTGAACATGGCTATATTCTCCTTCTTACCAGACTGGCTTATACAGAATCAGCCAAGCATCTTTGACCCACAGCTGAACTTTTCATATACTCCCTCTATGAATGCTGAAGAACTGACTGTAACAACTAAATTATAAAAGAAATGCAAGAAAAGTGTATTAATAGCATGCACATTAACCTCTGTGAATTACTAATGCCCAGTCCATGCAATAAATCAATGCAAGCAAGCACATGAGCTGTTAAAAATTCACTTAAAGATCTAAATTTGTGTCATTTCATCAAATAAGAAAAAGAGAGCAAAACAAAACCCACAAGACTGGAAGATGTGTGCAC
Organism: Merops nubicus; assembly: GCF_000691845.1. Lineage (NCBI taxonomy): Eukaryota > Metazoa > Chordata > Aves > Coraciiformes > Meropidae > Merops > Merops nubicus. Next base: position 8,264 of record NW_008584494.1, on the reverse strand, counting down.
GTTTCATTAATCAAAATTGAAAAATAAGACTGGTTACAAGCACTCAAAAACTGTTATGTCCAATTTTTTTTCCCAAGTCCTTATTCTGGAAAGTCATATGATCTTCAGGAGTGAGAAAAATATTCTAAGCTTTATTTATCCCAGCACTTCCACAAATTATCATCATATGGAGCAAGCCTCTTCAAGAAGAGGCTCCAAGTCTCTATCTATAATGAAAAAAAAACAGTTTAAGGACATCATCATACCTTTCCATGACATTCCAAAGGTATTTGAGAACAAACTCAGGCTACAACAAGCTTTTGAAGAATTTGGAACATACTGCCTCAGCATATGCATCAAATTGTTACACTTTACAAATTAGCCCTTGTTGATCTGGATCAACTTTCTTCTCATTGCATATGACAAAGGGAAAACAAAAGAAGACTATAACACTTTCCATCAACAAGATTTTTTTTTTCTTAATAAAAAAGTGAACTTTGATGAGAAACTTAAGGAAGAAATTCTTATTTACATAAACAGTTTTTACAGTTTCACTCAGATCAGAAAGCCTCAAGACCACTTTTTTTCTGTGACTGTAGCAAATATTTGAAGCCTGCTGAAAATAAAAATTCTACTTTTAAAGAAAATCAGAGCATCTCCAAAGAATGGGAAAAAAGCTGATAAATTACTTCTAGGTGATAAAAAAATTTAATTTATCAAGTAGTCTAAGAAAAAGTTATGAGGAGATAGTAGAAAAGTATCCTGCATAGGATTTCTTCCTTTCCCTTGTTTTGTCAGAAAAGGTAACAATTACTCTGAAAGTAAAATTCAAAAGCAAGCTTCAAAAAGCCTATTCCAAGCTTTTGGAATACTAAGTAATTCCAGACATTATTCTGGACTCTGCCTTTCACATGAAACTAGAGAATTTTAGTGATCAGTAATGACTGCTCAAAAAATGAGCATCAACAGAAACCCCAGTTAATGGTAATGAGGAAATTTGTACCCATTTTGTCAATCACCAGACTAACCTAAGCTTCAGATGCTCATATGCTGACAGTCTTTCACTGACAGTTTTCACCTGACTGTGCTGAAAAGCTGTGAGATCAAGAAAAAACAAACATTATTTTGGGGTTCTTTTTAAATCTCAGAATACATCTGAAAGCTTGTTCCTAAACTAGCAACCCCATCTTTATTAGTCAAGGCAAGTAAGATAGGAAATAATGCCAATGCTTGTGACAGTCCAGAAGTGTGCGTCAAGATCTTATATACCTCAGGATAAATAAAATGCTTGAACTGTAGCTCTGTTCCAGCCACTCCCTTTCAGTAACTGAGGTTTATCGTATCCATGAGCTATACGTGAAGCTTGCTTGGCTTTTTCTTTTCCCTTTAACAATGTTTCTACCTTTTAGTTTCTTACTTCTTAAATTTCTTTCCTCAGCATCTGTTGCACCAACTTAGACAGCTATTCACAGATATAATTGATCTGTGGCCTGACATTAGTAGGATGTTTGCACCAATGCAGTGAATGCTATTGAGTGTAACATAGTTTTTTGTAAAAAAGGATAAGCATAACAATATAAGCCACTACAACTACATAAGCAGTGTGAAGGGAAGGTGGAATTGTACCATCCATCTTGCTGAGGGGAGCAAAGACCAAGTCACTCAGAAGGGTGTTTTTTGAAAACATCTTTGAATATGCCCTTCTCTCCCCTTGGGAAAGTCTCTTAATTCTCCAGTACCCTGATGACAACTGTTCATTGAGACATTGTCCCCTGGGCATGCAAGCTGGTCTGTTGTAGTTTGAGAAGGTGGTGAGCAAAGACAGAGCTCGAGGATTGCCTCGTATATAGCAAGAAACTTCTATACACGGAAAAGAGTCTGTTGCTGAGAGCCACACTGCAGCCTCTCTAGCATTTACCGTTGTCGCCTTCTGCCCACCAAGAGGAGGCAATGCAGCTCCTAGCAACTCCAGGACCTTGTACCTTGACAGCTCATCTAGAGCTCTCACTCCTCCTGCCCAGTCGTGTCTCAGCACAATTTTCACATTTAGACAAATCATATCCAAGTGACATTTTCCCACTGTCACAAGTCATTCAATAAATGGTCTCTTCAACAGAAGCATGCAAATGGCAGTGAGACTGGCAACAGTCATGAAGAGAAACCTTGAAAATGGGATGGAAATACCTCATCACTCTGAATTTCCACTGGAAATTCAGACCAGCTTCAAGTTTTGAAATAACAGAGCTTCAGTCAGCTGGGGTGCTTCTGGTGGAGACGAGTGAGTCAGACACACAAAGAGGAATACTTGAAGAGGGTGCCACACAGATGGAGAAACAATTTGGAGAGCTTTGTTTTTGAAACATCTTTGGAGGGCCGGAAAGAAGGGAACTGGAGAAAGAAAGAGAATGGCTCAGGTCCTTAAATATTGCTTTTAAGGGCTTTTAAGCCTCTTAAGCATCTATGAAACTAAGAGAAGAGAGAGCACAAATCAAGCACCAAAAACACTTCAGAGCAGGAGCGTTTTTATTGTCATTCTTATTAATGCTAACCATTGAGAAAAGAAGAAAAAAAGCAGTTATAGTGATTTAAAGCTAGTTCAGCCCAATTGTTCCCACTTGCCCCCACCCTCAGTGCTGCAAAAGGGAAAGGATTGATTGGATAGACCCTCCAAGCCCTCTTTCTGCTTCACATGCAGTTTAACCTTTCCTGGGCATAGAAACAGGGCAGAAAAGGATAAGCAGAGACAGGCACTGAACTTGGCTTGCTGCTGCTCTCTCTGTCTAGGCTGGATGCCCCTTATTGTGATTCTAGGATACTTCCAATTCTGGTTTAAGATCCATGCTTTTCTAAAGAAAACTGTTTCCTTTTCTCCTCCCGCTCCTTTCCACCTCCGCCTACTCATTTCTCTGTGATCAGTCAAGGGGAGAAGATAAAGACTGTATTTTTGAGCACAAGGATGGAAGGAAAAGAAAGAAGAGCACCAAAAGAATCTCTAAGTGCTTCACCCCACTCCCAGAAGTCTCTATGTTATTGTGCTCTAAATAAAAAGCTACACTCTTGTGAGACTAAAGCTTATGGCTAAGTGATATTTATTTTAATTTAAGGTAACTTCATCTTGTTTATGTGTGAAGACCTGTTACACACAAAAGAGAAAAACTTAAAAAGGCCAATATGTTATTTGGGACAAGAGGAACACCTTGCAATTTGAGAGAAAACAATGCATAGATTCTCCTGTGTGATGGAGAGCAGCTACAGCACCATTAGCAAAACAGCAAAGAAAAGATTCCAGGAGTGAAGAGTGCTACTGGTAATTTTGACTGTTTGGGAATCTTTGGGATTGATCTGCAACACAGGAAAGTTCAAACACTTATGGGAACTGAGGGAGCTCAGCACCTTGCAGGCTCATGCTTATTAGTATGAAGTTGGAAGGGAAACACAACATTAGAAGAGTTGGTTACGTGTTTGTTTCTATAGATTTATTCATATACATTTTATGTTCTTTCTATTTTATGCTCCCACCTCTTTGATGTCCTTGATTCTTTAAACCAGTGATGAAGATTAGAAGTTCCAAAAGGGTAGTTCTAAACTTATTTTATAATTCATACTCATTAAAAGAGTTATGACACAAAAATACACTTTATATGATATTCAGTGGAACAAGTTAGAAACGAATTATTTTAAAAGAAAAGTTTAATTTCTCTAGTGCTGTATAATCACTACTGTAATACTGCTCATATTTTCAGACCCTGAACTCACTTTCTCCCCATAATTATATTCCTGAATGTCTATAATACAGTAATTTTCAAATACAACAAATTGTGTTACAGGTTTTGAAACACAAAATAGTCCAAATGAGACTAAGAATCCAAGGCAGGTTGTCACAGAGGTCAATAGAGACAGTCCTACTCAGCTGTGGATAAAACCCTAGGGAGAGATCACTATACTACTTTCCATTCCTAGTCTAGCCTAAGGAAAGAATCTAAATCTGCAGAGGAGAAATGCTAAATGCTTTTATCCTTAGCATTATCTTATTCCTAGGTATTTTCTACCCGTGTTTTCATAAAATGTCTCAAGCTGTATCTATTCAGTCTTGGAGACCACTGGGTTTTGGTATATCTGTCTCCAACAGCTCTTGAACTGTGCTCAAGAAGCATTACAGACAGAAGAGCAGGGAGGAATTAAGTTTGTTCACCACACCAGTTTTCTCAGGTTCACACAGCTCTGCACAGACATGATGCTGAGGTTCGTGTCAGAAACTTTTGAAGAATGTGTCATTGCAGGCTCTCCATACATTGTTCCTCCCTTCCTGTCAAACTGAGTACTCTCTGAAGGACTCTTAGAGTATTTGTTTTGCACAAGGCTTAATAGCATTCCCAGACAGCCTTTACAGAGCTACAGCTACAGGCCACCCGTCTTGTTTGAAGTGTGTTAACAATTCCTTAAGATTTTTATTTCAAAAGTTTTGAACCCATTCATTAAGATCTTTATGTTTATGCTAAAGAATTGCATTGGGGAAGAAAAAAATCTTTTATTCAAAGAAATCTGAATACTTTGAAATTTTTTTTTAACCTGTAACTGCCAGAATAGTGCCGTTGTCTTGACCCTTTAAAAAAACAACAACAACAACAACAACAACAACAAAATAAATAAATAAAAAAAAACGGTGGAATGCTGCTAACTCAGAATGCTCAGGAAAAGCATGCAATATGATCATGGAGAGGGGAGAAGGATGAACGTACCTGATTTGTGGCATGGAACTGTCAGGAACAGACTGCCAGTAAAAAAATGTCCCTCTTTCACAGGCTTTTCAACTTTTGCATGTTATGCAAGGAGAATTATGGGGGGAAAACAATGCTTCTAGCTAGTTTCAGAAAGTTCAGTCAAATGGATGAACAGATCACTGGGATGTTCCAGCTATTATGTAGCAGTCTCGTACATACAATCAGAGAAAAAACAGCTTTCTTGCCAATGGCTGCATTCAACATAAAACATATGTCCAGATCTCTGTAATGCACTGACTATTTCCAGCTTTGGAATTTTGAAGCAATAATGGCAAATCTTTGACGCTGCACCTTGCTTTATGTCTTCTAAATTTATTTATTACTAGGGTGTTTTGGGTCTGTTTCACTGTTTGTTTGTTTTTTTGCTTGTTTTGTTCTGGTTTTTGTTTGTTTTTTTTTAAATTCGAAATCAGGAGGAGTTTGTTTCCTGAAAGAAATTATATTTTTTTCCACTCATTTCTATATGACAAGATTAAGGGAAAAAATGCAGTCATTTTAGCCTTTTGAAGAATGGGTGGGTGTGCAGTTTGAGCTTATTCAATATGAATTGCTTAGTAAAAGCAAGGCACTAACTGAAAAGCGAGTTATGAACACTCCCGATGTAGTTGGTTTTCTTCCTACAGATTACCAAGGTATGGTCTACCTGAACCAGCCAAAAACTATAATAAATATTGCTCTAGTACCTGATCTCAATGGGAACCTGAGCCACAAAACTAAGGCAGTTACCTTCCTTCTGAACTATGCTGCCATGGATTCTCACTAAGCTGATAACCCCAGGATCTGATGGAGACTGTAAAAAGTTCATCTACTCTAGTTTACAAGCTCTCTCTTTAATCCATTCTTCTCTAAATTGTGGTCTTCAGAAGACCAAGCCTGACAGTGAGAAAATTAACAAAGCAGGAAATTAACAAAAAAGATCTACTTTGTCTGAAGTTCAAACACAAGTTAATCTATGAAGTGAAATGAAGTAGTCAAAGAAATGTTTGTCAGAGGTGTTAAGGCCTGTGGTTTATGGACTAGCTGTCATTTAATACAAGATGGGAGCTTCAAAATTGTGCCAGGTAGGGTATGAATTTCAAAAGTTTAAAATAATTAAGATAATTCAATTTGAAGAGTATTATAATCTAATGTACACATAGTGATCAAAAGTCATGTCTGTATGTCTATTAGAAATGTATATATATAGAACATGAATAAATAATTCACCCTGGCCTCAGGACACTCAAGGATTAGAATCAATTATTACACAGCTTTGTTGTTGCTGTTGTTCTGCACAGAACGATAAAAATGCTACCCTTCAGATTAGGTTTTCACTAAGTCTCTAAATCTTTACAGGTAGTTTAAATATATCACCTTGAATGTGCATCATCTTATCGACTGCAGCAAAGTTCTTCAACATCAGCATTTCACAGGCTACTACAATATGTTGTGTAATAATTTGCAGTGCAAACCTTCCCCAGGCTTTCTGGCAGTTGGGTCCCCAGTGAAAAATTCTTGACATAATCAGAAAAGACAAAAAAAAAAAAGAAACAAACCCCGATTTAAACAGATTGGGAAGGGGGATATATCCAGATAACTATATTATCTCTTTTAGACAAATCACTGATTAAACAGCAACTAAGCTTAAGAACTGAGCCAAAAGCCAGATATCTGAAATGGTTTTGGATTTCTTTTAAGAAAGCGGCATTTCAGATTCTTGTGGAAAGAACATGAGCAAAATGAGGGAAACACTTTCGGACTTGGGGATATGACACATTAGAATTCCAAAGCAGACACTGATCAGTATTAAGCAATGAGATTTCATTTGCAGATCTCATGTAAAATTAATTTTCATAATTCTCTTAGTTCCTGTCTACATATACATATTTTTTCTCATTATCTACTTTATTACCATATTTGAATTCTCCTGGTCTGTGCCACAAAGTTGAGAGATAGGTATTTTACTATGACACTATGAAAAATGCACTCTTGACTCTCAAAGTGTTGGTCCCACAAACTGAGGCAGAATGGCAGAATCCCCCCTAAAAATGTTAGTGTGGCATAAAAAGTGGACAAAGTATTAACTATTCAATTGAATAATCAATTCGAGTGAAATTACTGCTGAGGTTGTGTTGGGATGTGACATTTAAACAGCTTCTTATGCAATGAGATTTCCCATTTAAAGTTTACAGTTTAATTTGACATATGCTTCCAACAGTATGTTTAGAAGCACAGATAATACCCTCTGCAGTGAGCCATTAACTCCATAACATTAACAAGCAAATTCAGCACAGTCATTCCTACCAAATACACCTGAGTTCTTCCATTTAAGTATTGGGAAATGTCTGACTGCTTAGCTCACAAGATTTAACAAGATTACAGCCCAAGGAAGTATGGCTTCAGGCTGTTGTCACATTCACTCTAGCTCATATTCATAATGTCTTCTGATCCATCTCTAGACTCATGACGTGCAAGGGGAAAAAAATATACAGACTTTACTTTTCTGCCAGTTTTATGGATAAATAAGAAACTGGATCTGTAAAAGGAATTTGTGCCACTACTTCATCATTATGGGGGCAGGGGGAAGAACAAGCCATGTGTAATCTGTATCATATATAGGCTATATCAGTGAGGTACCTACCTGCAAAGGAATTTGAACATCTTTTGCTAACAATCCCCACCCCATTCACTAGGGCTAGCAGTGTTTTATCAATGGGCAACGAGACTTCTAAATAGCTAAACCTGAGCATGAGCATGACTTTGTTTTATCAGGTCCTTTTATTTTCACTTCACTTTGAAAGAGGTACATAAAATTGGAACAACTTGGCTTAATGATGCTGTTCATACAGACTTTTTCTCAGTGGCAAATCACAATTTCAAAGTAAGGTGTTGAAGTTTTAGCAAGGTCCATCGGACCAAATGAATTAAGAACTAATTCCTTGAACTCATTCTGTATTATGTATTTATAGCTTACTATTACCTGGTGAAAAGTATTGCGCATAGTATGTGTATCCTAATAGATTGTCAAAGGGTAAATAAAGGGAAAACTCACAGTTCTTCAGAAAGGGCTCAGTTTAACCTTCTCTTCTTCTGTCTATGAAGTAAATAAAGTTCCTACATGTATATAAAATCAATGGGTCCATCTAGAAAGTTTTTTTCAGTTGCTAAAAAAAAAAAAAAG
>NW_008584494.1:0-334 GCF_000691845.1 Merops nubicus | reverse complement strand
GGGGGGGGGTATAGGCTTTGCCATATCAGAAGACATGTTAACCAAAAGTATTAAAGCAATGGATAAGCCACAATCTGAACCTCAGGAATTCTTGAGACTAGGGTCAGTCAGAACAGCAAAAGTCTCCAAGAAGTTGCTTGGATTACCCAACTCTCTCTGATCCTTAATCTAAAATATCACCAAAATATACATATATACATGTCTAAATGTATACACATATTTATGTGATATTCAGAATTAGAAAAAGGGGATTGAGGGAGGGAGAGAGTCCAGTTTTGTGATGCTTGAGAGAGTCCAGTTTTGTTATGCTTAGGTGTTGTGGTTTGAGGCTTGG
>NW_008584493.1:408-722 GCF_000691845.1 Merops nubicus | reverse complement strand
CGCTCCTCCGTAGCCAAGTTTAGTTCCCTTCAAGTGATTCATCAGTCTCCAGCTTTAGCCGTCCAGAGTTACCCATTTATAATAACCAGCCAGTGTAAGGAAAAGGTGTCATGAAGCTTCTTTACCTCTCAAAGAGCTAAATTTCTGAACAACGCAGAGACATTTGTGTCACGTTTACTAGAGGTGTATTGGGGATCTTTAACGTTTACACTCCTCCTTGGGAGAATTGAGTTCTGTTTTAAGATTTAGTGAGTTAAAACATTCGTTGGTCTTGTAAGATGCACATCGAGAAAAACCTGCACTTTGAAAAAGAA
>NW_008584493.1:0-361 GCF_000691845.1 Merops nubicus | reverse complement strand
GCCTGCTTTTGTTGATAACTTCTTACTGTAAAAGCTTTCAGAAGTCTATAGTGAAAATGTTTGGTAAATTCACTGCAGTTTAAAATTGATGATTAGTTCCTTTACTAAAGCAGCTGAGGTGTTGCTAGGATATGGCAGTTAAAAGGAAGTCCAAATGTCATACACATTCCTTTTTGTAAACAGGTTCTGTGTTTTTAATGCAAGGCAGGATTTCTTTTTGTTTTACACAGGTGAAGGATTTAATTCTATTTTGTACAACTACATGGTTTACCTTGTAAAGAGTTCCATTTTACTTGTTACAATTCATCAATCTGGTAAGCTTGAATATTAAAAGTTTTATTTGAAATATATATATATATAT
>NW_008584492.1:0-15806 GCF_000691845.1 Merops nubicus | reverse complement strand
CGGCACCGCGTGTGCGCAAGTCGCCCGAGCGCCGGGTAACGCTTGGTGCGTTTTCCTCTTGTCCTCCCCAGCTGGCCAAGGACCTACTGCATCCCTCCTTGGAGGATGAGAGGAGAAAACACAAAAAGAAACGCCTTGTGCAGAGCCCGAATTCCTACTTTATGGATGTAAAATGTCCCGGTAGGTGTTTTAAATGTCTATCTTGCACAGGGAACAAAATGAATTTTGTATGCAGTTCATCTTCTAAAAGGTCTGATTTTAATTTTTTTTTCTTTAAATCTCAATATGGTTTCTGTTCTGCTGAGAAAAAAGTCTGTATACTTGGGGTTTTTTAAAAATAACAGTGTTTTCTGCCTTGTTCAAAAGTTAAACAATCAGCATTTTTATTTTCTTTTCGAGAGGTCTGCCATGAGATTTTTTTTTTTTCTTTATGAAATTGTGGCAAGTAGGGAACAAACCAAACCCCCAGATTTGCCCATATAAGAAGTGAGATGAAACAGATGCTTTAAAGCATTCATGGCACAAGTTTCAAACAGAAGACAACATTGTTATCCTCCTCTTTTAAGTTGGTCGATTAAGAAGAGCAACCAGCAGAAGCTTTCACAGGGATATACAGAGGCATGCTGGGGCTTTACACAAAGTCCAACACACACAACTGCCCTTTTCTGCAGGTGTCTGTTGAGAACTAAGCCATAGCTCTAGTATACAGGGGTTGTATTTAAGGTGTTGCCTGTGATAATTTTTCACAGATTTTCATTACTTTAGCTCAGAAACATCTGTATAACCAGCTTCTCTTTCATAAACGAAACCATGGGATTCTCTAGCACAATTACAGGAGTGTGCTGTGCCAGTGAACAGCTTTCACCAGCACAGCTACACCCATATGGAGGCATGGAAACTGTCAAGTAACTTGCCGCAGTATAAAATTATAGCAGTATGAAAATGCATAACGTACTTACAATAGAGATCATCCTGACCAGAATGCAGGGAACTCTTGCTGTATTCAGGTTTTCTCATTATCTTATTTGTTCTTAGCAACTTAAATTTCTAAGAAGTGCTGAGAAATTGTTTTCCATCTAAAAGTGAGGTTAATTAATTAAAAAAGTTTGAAAGTAAAGGGTGCTTACTTTTAAATAAAAGTACATGGTTGAAGGCTAAGCCACTGATTGGGGTTTTTTAAAACTTTCTTCAAACCACTGTACATACATGCAGAAACTAAGGTACAGTTAACATCAGCATAGGCCCATAGGTCACTGATTATCTCTGTTATTGTTGGATTCATTGGTTATTGAGTTTGAGGGATCAACAGAGCAAAGCAGGAGAGCTTCATTAATGACAGGGTTCTAAGGAGGAGGTACTGAAAATATCAATGCCTAGTTGCTGCAATGGATTAGGCTCATTTCCCTGCAAAATCCAGTTAAAAACTCATCAACGTGGAAGTTCACATTCAGGGCAGGGAAACAACATTCACTATGGTTAAATTTTAGCTGTTAGCAGTTTTTAGGAAACAAATATTTGTGCAGTTACTATTTGTGATTTAAACAAAGCAGAAACCTGTATTCTGTTTAATTAGTTCTCTCTACCAACAAGCTCCCTTGTCAGCTTTCTGAGGACCTTCTTCACAACATGTATTCTTCCTTATCTTTCTAATCCACACATGTTGAAAATCACCTGGAATTAGTGAAGTTATTCTGTGCAAGTTCTTTTGTATAAATATGATGCCACGTTTCTAGAATTCTACCAAGCACATGCCTTATGTGAACCAATTATTAAGCTGAAAGCAAACACAGATTGGAACAGCAGTGTTTATATTCACAGGTGCTAGACTTTGTCAACAGCAGTGTTCTACTACAAGTTAAATATTTCTCTACCTAGAGGGGTTCTTCTGTTCAGCAGAGAAGGCTAGTCTAGACCTCCTTGACTTCTGTGCAGGAGACATACTACAGGAAAATCAGGGCTTGTCAACCATCAGGCTGTGTTGGTTTTTCATATGGGGAGTCACAATTGTTTCAGTTAACTAACCTGCCTTGATATGGGTGTTAGTAAAAGCAGGTACTTCAGACCACATTAACAAACTTTTGCTTTACTTTACGTGTTATACTGTGTAATGAAATACAGATCCATTTTTGGACAAGTGTATTTAGAGTATCCGATTCAATTACACATACAATAAAAGAATCATGCTAGAAATACTCCAGGGAAAGTTTAATAATGCTGTTTTCCAGGATGCTACAAGATCACCACTGTATTCAGCCATGCTCAGACAGTAGTTTTATGTGTAGGGTGCTCAACTGTCCTGTGTCAGCCTACTGGGGGGAAAGCCAGGCTCACAGAAGGTAAGGGGGAGTACTTAGCAGCCTTAATATTACACTTACATAAATGCATTCATAGCCTGAAAATATTTTAGCTTTGATTTTGAAAACTCATAGTGGAATGCTTATTTCTGCAAATTGCTTAGAGTTGGCTAGTAAAACATGGTTAAATGGGCTCCACATTGCAAGTTTTTCTTCAGATTCTTCAAGTGACTATACAGATACGCCAGGAAGCTAAGAAGCAACACTGTGATCAAACACACTTGATTTTAGGTGCTTTGGCTTGTTGTTGCCTTTAGCCTATCTGTAATAAATACTGTGCATTAATTCTTAGTTTAGAGCATTAAAAAGCAATATTAAAGGAGTAGGATACTTTTGCTGGCTGGGCTACAGCAATTCTGTGCTGCTGCTAGCCAATAGTCACTCACTTCTTTGTTTTTAAACAGTAGTACTATAAGGCAGTTTCCTGGCTCATCTGACTTAAAATTCATTTTGTATAAATTATAAGGGAACAAATAACCACCAGTAACTATATAAAGATAACTGGTGTAGCATCAGTATCTCAAAATGCATTCCAGTGTCTGGCATATATTAAAAACACTGGAAACACTTCAGGTTTTAAGGAAAATGAAAGAACCATCCCAACCCAGATTTTATTCATGTTTTTTTTAAGGACAAAAGGTAAATACATCTGCAAATTACATGTAGTAGTGCTTATACCATGCGCTACTATATGAATTTAGCTTATATGAGGACAGAATACTGTCCTTGCAGTACTCCTAGCTAGTTTCATTTTGGAGTTTATATCACCAAGGGGGTAGAAGAGTAGCCTGAAATTTTAAAAGGCTTCTGGAAAAAAAAGTGCCCCTTAACCTTATCTTAAGATGAATTCCACAACAGCCCTATTGTTCTGGTTGAGCTAGCAAAGACTCAGAGTATTAAATCTTCACCTCTTGGGGTACATGAAATTACAATTTCTTGCATGAGTTTTCCTACTTAAGCTGGGTGGGCAATTTTCCAAGGCAGTCTAATAGTTTAAGGACTATTTGTATCTATACCAATGTGATTTCTTTACAGGCTGCTCATTTAGGAGAAAGCAACACTGAACACTTCACCACGTGGTTTTGGATCTGCGTTCCTGAAAGCCTTACCAGTTAAAAAATGCCAGTTAATTCAATAATGTAATTACCATTGATTTTGTAAAAATTATATGCTACTGGTGAGGTCGAATCTCTTTTTCAATAAATGATTTGAAGTGCAAGATTTTCCTGCAAGTTTGCAGACAACTGAGCTTTATTTTTATAATTTTAAACACTGTATTGTTAAATGGGTGGTGTCATTTAATATAAAAACCTTGGACTTGGTGCATCCTTCCCCTCATTAATCATTAACTACAGCAGTGTAACGCATACAGCAACAGAAACTGCAGTAAGAATGCGTTTTGTATACTTCATTACTGCAGCTACTCTAATAGCAAGAGTTGCAAAGGCTAGATGGATTTTAAATGGCCCACTTGCTTTCAGCATTGCGTTAGTCCCTTTACTGTGTTAAGTGGTGAAAAATAAAAATATAAAGTTACTCACTTAAGTTCAGCTGTTTTTCTGGAATGCACAGGTTTTACCTCCCTCTAATCTGGTTTTGAAACTGCATTTGGTATTCCACTCTGAGATTTCTATTTATATACCAAAAAAAAAGTCTTTTGCAAAACACTGAAAGCATTCAATACACAGAAGGCATGCTATATAAGCAACAGTAAGTCAGCAGACTACACTAAGAGCTGTGAATGGTATCCAGTCATTAAAAATAAATAGCACAGCAAAACCCACACATTTTCAGTACCAAATACTGGCATTAAACAATTAATGCAGTGTTTACTAATTAATGTCATTCACTTTTGCAATGAGGAAACAGGATTTTAGTTTTTAAAAGCTATCCCATTCCAAATGGCTGTTAAAAAGAGGATTTTTTTTTAAACCATGAGAGAACATTCAAAGTCTTACATGTATCTTATTTACTAAGTTACATATCAACACCTCTTTCAAAGTATCAGGTGTTTTAGTGAGCTAATTATTGTGGCAAATTTCTTTTTGATCTGTATTCATGACTCTTCAGACTTGTATGTTTGTAGTTAACAGAAGAACTCCAAACTTGATACAATAATTTGTTGCATTTGCAAGATAAATTTTATTTCCGTTAATTCAAATCGTGAACGCTTATAATTGCCAGATGCAAAAAGCAGGTGTTTGATACAGAAACAGATGCACCAATTTAGTATACGTTCCTTTTAGGAAAAGTACAGTTTTATGTCAGTGCCATATTGTGTTCTCAAAATAAAGGTTAATTTAAGAGGAAGTTTTTCACCAAAGCTGCTCTTAACTGACCAGTTAGTTTCCCCACACTTAATGACAGTCCATGAAAGAACTAGTTTCAGAACAAAGATGAAAGCAATATTAATTCACTTGTGACCTGAAAACACGTGCTAAGGCCAGACTGATTTCTAGTCTCCCATTTCTCTGCCTTCTCTTCCTCCACCCTAGAAGACAAGAACTCATGAGTAACTAACTACTGCATCAGAGAAAGTCATTGACCCATTTTCTTCCAGGTACTGGAAGATGAAATTTAGACATCATAGCATCTGCAATACTGTGCATATGACAACAGAGGTTTAACAGTCTTATGTTACAGGAAATACAGTATAAAGAACATGATATGCATATAAAAAGTTGGTGGCTAAATGTATTCTCTGAGGGAAGTGAGATGCTGTCATCAGTATCTTGGTATTTAAAATGCCTTAAGACACTTCTTTCCAGGATTCACTTTCATACATACTTCAAATATTCACATTTATTAGTGTTCAGTCATATGCAGACAAGCATAATGGTAAACTTACCCTTCTGCATTCTGAGTCTTTGTCTAAACCCAAACAAAACCATCAGTGAGTGAAACCTGTTTTCTCTCAAGTATGCAAAATGGTTTTCAAGAACAATCCCATTTACAAAACAGATGCATCATACAAGAAAAGTACATTATAAATCCTAAACCAACACTGTTACTCTTATTTAAAACTTTTTATTTGGTCTATTTCTATTCACGTATTCTTTCTTCAACATGAAAACAACTCAGCTACTTACTCTTGTTCCCTGTGTAAAATGAGCAATGACTTGTGCTGCTGCATGTTTACCCAGCTAGTAGGTGCTCAGGATGGGGGGAAAAAAAAAAATGTTGCCACTGTAGAAAACACTCACCTCCAGTCTTCTGTATTGGAACTGTCAAACACCACCAAAAGACTTTAGCAGAAGAGTAGATGATTTATTGCCTGACCAAATTTTTGTTGACAAAAATTTGTTCAGAAAGGTTCTCTCTGTAGTCTCTGCCAATTAGATAGTCTTAAGATAAAGACAACCCAGCATCAATGAATAAAAAATGAAGCTTTAGTGAGTGGGCTGGAAAACCCAGTTTAGGTGTAAACTTTTACTGTTTGAAGGCACAAGAATGATTATTATGAAGAGTACTACATTAGCTTCAAATAAAATGTAGGTAAAATGCTGACGCCTCAAAATATTACATTTCCTGGGTTTTCAGTTGTAGTTAATAAATGTTATCATAGACATACTGGGAACGGCCATGACAGTATGTTGTTTCATCGCAGGGCAGGTAACAACTATGAAGTTACTATCAAAAGCACTGCCCTGGGAAAGAGGCAGGTGAGGCTATCTTCTGCTAGCCGTTACCTAAGACATCTTGCTCCCTAAATTCAAAGCAGCAGAGCTGGTAAAGAACGCAGGGACATAACTATTCAAACCTTTCCTGAAGGATATTTTGTTTTGTCTCAGCCTGGAAACACTGTCTCATGTAACTGCAGAGGAAGTGGGGTGGGGGTGATCTTTCTTCCATGACATTATGGAATACGTAAAATTTAATATAGTCTATTGTTAATGTATTCCTATAGTAAACTCGAAGATTAGACAATACTTCTTTGGAACTCTTACCACAATTTCTTGCTCAACCTTGTGCAAATGTACCTCCTTGAGGCAGGTCTCCACATGGAAAAAAGGACTTTTTAAAAAAACCCCAAACATCTCAAAGACTGTGAGACTTCCAATGGCTTCAAATTTTACCGAATTATTTGAGTTCCCAATTCCTTTTTCTGAAGGAAAATCTACATTACAAAATACAGTGGCATTTCTGGCTACTAACATTAGCAAGTACATAATTCAAAAACAGTAAGACAGTTTGACAGCTCACCATGTTCTGCTTATTCAGGCATATTCAACTGTAAAAATAAGGGTATTATTTCACACATTCTCTGTATCCAATAAAAATGGAAGAGAAGACATCTAAACAACAAAAAGATTTTTACTTACATTACTCTAGCTTCATTCTTTTCTAATTCTTAACAATCCACATCTCTGACAAAAGAATAATTCTGGTATAAATCTGCATTCTGGAGGTAGCTTCAAGATTTGGGTGTTGGTTTTTTTGTTTTTTTTTTCCCCTTTTTTTTTTTCATTTTAAGCAAATAAGAAAAGCACTATGGGAAAATACGAGAATTGACAGTAAACCCATTTTTCTTTGAGAAGTAATACTGAACAGTTTTGGCACACTGGAACTGTGAGAATAACAAATTACGTCTTTGTGTGCCCAGATCAAGACAGGAAAATTTCAGAAATTTAACATTTAGGGTACATAATTTGTTGTACTTCTCAGTGCAAGAAACCAATGCTAGGTTTTTAAATCTTGGTCAAGTGCTTCACTAGGTGAGAAAAAAATTGATAATACAATTCTAATTTACACAGGTACTACAGAAGTCAGACTTGACTGATACATTCTCCTTTTCCCTAAGTTAGAAACTTCCCTGAGAGATGAATTTTAGTTACACAAGTTTAGCACCACTACCAGAAGTTAAGTAAGTACATTTTTGACGCTTCACATATTTTTAGTGACCTTGGAGTCCAATTACACCCTTCTCCATTTGTTGTTCATATTTCAGTACAGTGAGTTCGGTTACATGTATCTCTTTTTTTAATCTATATACTGTGCCCATTTTTCTCTATCAAATTCCCTTGCAATCTTTAAGGCAGTGCTGTTGAGTGAAACCGATTGCATATTACAGATGATGCTAACAATTACTCCTCTAGGAGGTGCCACTAGCCCAGTATCTATAGCTTCAGAGTCCAGTTCTTCAGGAAGTATTAGGAGGACACTACTCGCCCCCACTGCACCACCTGTATGAGATGCATAGTGTCTCTGCTGTTTGCAACAGCCACATTTTTGGTTTTTCTCTACTACAGCCCAAGCCATTGCGTATTTACCATCCCTGTCCCACGATACCTCTGTTTTTGGCACTGGGGTCCACATCATTGCGACTGTGTCTGGTTTGAGGTACCCAGGAAGAAGTTGGCCATTAGTGTTTTTAAATTGTCCAGCTTGGTAACTGTACAACAAGACATTTCCAAATTTCAGAAGGTCACCTACTGATGACAGAAAGCCACCACCAGCCCACTTGTATGAGTTGTCCACATACGGTGCGTTTACCAGCCGTCCCTTTTTGTTGTAAATGTAACATCTAGAAATCAAGAAAATTCAACTTGTCATTCTCAGATACTATGCACAACTTCTTTAAGCTGCCCTACCTTAAAACGGAAAACTAGATACGTATTACCTTGTTCTCATAAAACCGTAGAATTTTTTTTAATAGTTTTCTTAAACATATTTCTTGCAGAAAAATCAACAAGAAATTCAGACTGGAAAACAAAAATGAAGGTGACTTTTTAGGTTGAAAACATAGTTTCAATAAAAGTACTCATCCTTCTACTTACTCTTAGGATATACTAAGAGTAAAGGCAATAAACCAATAAGAGATGTGACAGAATCTGTAAATCACTGAGCACAGGGTTCTTCTTAAATTCCTGTACTAGACTGTTTTAAGAAAGAGGAATCATACAACTACCCCACGATTATCAGACACTGAACTGAAATTTCACTGAAGTCTTATGTAACTGCTTCGAGACAGCAGTTTCCATTTACAATTTGATTTCCACACACTGCCCTATTACAGTTCCTAATACTACAACAACTGAATATTCTGGAACTACTAAGAAGTGAGAAACATGAAAAAGTCTTGGAAAACCTGTTGTTAAAATACAAACTAGAAACTGCAGAATGAACTATCAGGAACACAACACAAGAGCAGACTGAGTTATGCTTTTCAAAGAAAACAGTCCAGTCATGACTGGGCTAACTGCATACAACATATGAAAAGGAATGTTGAATTACTATATATCGGATGAATTTCAGCCTTTGTTCTCTAGACCACAAGAGGCCCATGTACTATTTGCAGAGTTATAAAAAGGAACCACAAAAAAGGCGGGGGAGAGGGAGGGGTTGGAAGGGTGGGGAGGACAGGACAAGCCTACTATTGAACAGTACAGCACTATCAAGTCTGCACTTATACTGGAAAATTTATAGGGAACTTCTGAAAGGCATACTACTGAAAAATCAGAAGCTGAAGAAAAAGGAAGAGAGACAAATGGTCCAAGTCTACCATCAACTCTGCCAGTGACCTGATTATCCCATTGTCCCCACAGCAAATTTTTGATTGCAGTACAACTTGTTAGAAAGATGCTGAAAGGCTTGACTTGCATTTCTAAAAGATCTAGAACATGAATTTTTAAATGTCTTCATGGCAGTGAAACTTAGTATAACCAAACCACTAAACAAATCACATGCTAATATGTTCCAGTTTGAGGCACCAAGATAGCTATTTGTGGAAGCAAAAGTATCACATTAGCATCTCGGTTTTGCTTAACAATAAGTAGCCCATAAAAAGATGCTCACAACAGCATCTGTCCCAATTCTTTCACCGCTACCATATTTCAGTTTCTGAAAGGGTTAATATACACACATATATTTAAAATAATTTTAATGTACAAGCTTGACAATGTATGAGAACATCACTTGCATCCAGATCTATAGCCAGAAGAGCCTCTGAACATTTGCAAGCTAAATATGTACGGGCACAAATCATCGTAGTAAAGCTGTCCCTAAAACATCACAAACTGCTCTGTAAGCACTTCAAATATACACTTGTATGGAAATACTATAAACCTTGGATTCAACATATTCATCACCACTTTCATTCTTTGAGAATATTTTAGAAGCCAAACTTTTAAAAAGTTTGAGTCTCACTTTCATGAGGCTTTTTCCATTACCTGCTTTTGTAAATGTTAGAATTCCTCTTTTGCACCAAAATTCAATACGAGTCAATAAATCAATTCCAAATCCCAGAGAAGTAGGTCAATAAAATAAGACTGGTGAGAACTACAAGAAACTCTACCCTTACCTGCTATATTGGAATGAATTATCCAGTTACATGCTTTTCTCCGTTTTACTTGTTTGCTTGGGGTTTTATTGCATAGTGGGGTGGTTTTGTTTTATTTAAGTTAATAAAAAGAAATCAACTGGTAAAGCATGTTCCGTGTTATACAGAATTTTAGTTCTGGTTCAAATTGATACTATGATTTCCAAAAACCTTGTTTTACTGTGGGATTATTACAATTTCATAGAACCCTTAAAAAGTGAGTATATAAAGCAAACCAAGGTAACTACATATTCCCACATAATCACCTAATTACTCCTTTATTTTACTCTACTTAAACTTACTTGCTTATCTGTACCCAAAATAAATGCAAACTACAAAGTCACGCCTGATACTCCCCCCCAAATATAGTCTTTTTCCTATTATAAGATTATATTTCCTATTTTGTAATTTCTACATGCTCATTGTAGAACTAATACCGTAATGCTGACATAAAATCAATTACATGACTAACTTTGAAATAACATAAGCCACTTCACTTAAAAGCCAGAAAAAAAAATTAATTTCACACACTGTTAATTTAGTTGGCTTAAAGATAGAAAGAGCAACAATTGTCGTGGAAAAAAAAAAAGTCTCATCCTTGTTTACCTTGCTCTGTTATATATCATTGCTTCATTGTCATCTAGTACAGTTGATAGCATATCTAAATCACGAAACATTTTTAGCATATAATCTGTAAATTTTTGTCCTGAAACTCTCTCCACAACAGCACTTAAGAGAGTAAAGCCATACGTTGAATACAAGAACTGACTACCTTGAAGAAACACAACGAGAAAGGGGAAAAAAAAAATAAAGTTAGCCTTGTTTAAATGGAATCTGAAGGAAAAAATTAAGTAATCACATGTGCAAAGAAACTATATATAGCAATGAATAATCAATTAAAAGACTTCCCCTCCACACCCATTTTAATATGGCAATATCACAAGCTTATGATACCAGGCCCTAGGAATTTCTTTCTCTACTGCAGCAGACAGATTCTTGCTAAGTGCAGGCAGCTCTAAAAAAAATTTTCAGGAATCTGCATGTACAGCCATGTTTCATGTCAAGATGTGAAGACTGACATTTAATATCCTTTCCACAAGATTTACCACACCAATTCTAACAAGGATGTCTGGATTTGGAAAGCTTAGGCAAACCATAAAAATAATTCTTAAGACTCTCACCTAGTGGGACTTGTTTGTGTATCTAGACCCTAGAGATGGAATGACAAGGGTAATACTTGCTCAAGGTTTTCAAAAGTCTCGATCACTTTTATCACAGTGGTTTTGTTCTAGTTTGCTAGTTCCAGAATATCCTGAAAGATTATATGAACACTAACATGGACATTATTTAAGACAATATAATTTATTTACAAAACAGTGTTTCATTTTTATAAATCTCATTCTTGTGCTAACACCTTTCATGGAACAGTTGAGACAGCTCTCTTACTTGAAATGGTTCTTAGAATTCTCAAAGATATTAAGCGGTTAACTTCTCACCCCTTCCTATCACACTCCCCCCCCTTAAATGCATGTTATTTACCATTTATCAGCAATGCATATCATTTGCCTGCTCACCCAAGTCATTTAGAATTTAAACCTGAGGTTCCTCAAGTCCTCTCAGAATTACCTTAAATAATTCCAACAATAAATAACGTCAACACTTGTGTAATTCTACGGTCTTTCTGTAGAATTTTTTACCTCTTGCTTAGTGCCTCACTACATTTTTTTTGCTTTTGGTTCATATCTAGAAGGTCCAGAGCATGAATACAGTAAATTGGTATCCATTTACAAAATACTTTGCAGATACAAATCTCTTACCAAAATTATAATCTGCATTAGCGTTTATACCTTCAGTAACTGTTGAAAATGCAGAATATGCATTTCATAGTACTTACAGCATTAGTTAGAGGTCCTGGGAGAAAAGTATTTCTGCCTTTCTTTTCTCCCCTGAATTATCTGGGACTCTCTGTTATCTGGGACATTCTAAGTCTTGGCTACATGACGTATTGAAGCTAATGGATTATGGTACAGATACACCATCAGAAGGTATCTATATAAGCCTAACCCTTTAAGTCAGTAGATCAGGAGATACCTAAACTAGGCTTAGGTGAAACTGAAGTGTTAAAATCCTAATCAGTTCAAAAGTTACATCACTTTTAAAACAGTTACAGACTGCATGGTTTGTGCGGAACAGGCCAAACACTCCTCTGTTGAGCTTTTAATGGGGCACAAGAAGGAAAGAAAAAAAAAGGTGGTTAGGGGCAAAACAAAACCCCTCCTCACTCTTTACTGGACTCTATGATTCTACTATCCTCACTGCGCGTAAAACAATTTGAGACAAAAAATTTTACCAGAGTACATTTTGGTCTAAATTAATAGAAACTCACCTGGTTTAAAGAATAAAGGATCATTTTTAAATATCTTTAGTGATTCAATCACGCTTTCAAATTTTTCCTTCAAATAATACTCTTCTTGGTCAAATTCCTTGTCTCTCCTGCCAGGTTTTGAATGTCGGCTTTTTACCTCACCTTCGTGCTCTCTTCTCATTTTGACAGAATCAGTCTTTTCAACTCCCTGGCATTCCTCCTCTTTTTGTTCCTTATCCTGACAGGGTTTTGTTAGTTTAAATGCTCTGTTTGTCTTTTCCTTTTCTTCCTTTACTTTTGCAATATCTTTTTCATAGTGACGAATTCCACTCAAGTGTGAAACTAACAGTCTTGCAGTAATAGTGACCTAGATAGAAAGGACAATATTTAAATGTGAACTCTCTCCATCAAAGATATGATGCACACTTAATCACCAGAAAAGTAAAATTCACCACAGTGAGGAACAAACACAAGATTTCATACCTTTTAAATCTAATGCATTAAAGCCAGTTAAAATATACATTGCACATTTCACACTTGATATAAAACTGAAGATCCAAATTTTCAGCACTGCTTTTTTAAGCAGCAAATATCAGTACTAGCCCAAATGGGTTTTGGTGTTTACAGGAATAGGTCTAGAGACAGACACTTGTACACATATGGCTGTGCAAGGACAGGGGAAAAAAAAATTAAAAAAGCATTAGTAAGAATAATTACATACCTTTTCACCCTCATAGACCTTTTCTGGAAATTCAGGCACATATTTCTGCACTGGAGCATCTAAATCCAGTTTTCCCTCTTCCCACAGTTTCGCAACAGCCATCATTGTAAGACACTTGCTAATACTGGCAATTCGCATGATCGTCTCTGGCTTACATACTACACGATTCTCTACATCAGCATATCCCAAACCTTTAAGAAAATAAAAACACTCTGGTAAATATTTTGCAAAGAAGCATGCTGAATTAATTACTTACCATTAATTAGCTTTAGTGGCTCCTTAAAATATTTTTCCTCTAGCTAAACCAGGACATGAAGCACTGGACTATCCCTGCTCCTGCTTCAATTAAGTTAATAACATTTCAGTGTTGTAGGAACAGTTAATCAAAGCCCATTGTACTGGCCAATGGCATCTCAAATCACTGATTAAGACTAAAAACAAACCTATTGATAAATGAGGCTGAAGTTGAAGCCAAAATTTACACTCCTGAGGTCAAATATTCAAGGTAAAAGGGACTAAAGAAACCAAAATCTAGACTGTAAAACAACTGACCAACAGGGATATATATTTCTTTTATTGTTCTGAATTAATGGTTGAAAAGAGTAAAGACTCTTATTTTAACAATACAGAAATTGAGAAAGGAAATCACTTAAAAACTCACAGCAATTACCTAAGCTCTAAAGCTTCAGAAAACAGTAGTGTTACATGCAGTGTTGCAACATCACTCAGTAGGACTTCAGTGAAAAGACAGCTTAATAATCCCCATGCCAGTGTTTTCCTGTGTAGCCAACCCACAAGTCTGCTAACAAGGACTGGAACTAATAAGGCATTATCAACCTTCCACAACAGTCTTCAGCTTGAGCTAGGTTTGATGGAACCGTGCAAGTGATGTTGCAGCATAAAAAGCAGTAGAATGTTGTAACGACATATCTGCAGTTTTTCAGTACACCTAATGCAGGTCTATATAAAACTACAGCCTAATATGAACTACGCAGAGAAAAACTCTTGCCGAAACACAAGAAATAAAACAGATGACATGTCAGTTGCCAAAGACCGTTTCTTTTACACGAAGTTGCTACTCGAGCACTTACATAGTGCTTGTAAATGCAGCTGCTGTACCCTTCAGTGAAAAAAACCTTTCAGATCTCAAATCACTCCCATCAGTTTAGCAAGAAAGCAGGTTTAGTACTACAGTCACAGAACACATGCAATTTACACCTCTTCCTGTTTTCCCCTCCAAGAATGAAGGAGGAGGACAAGCACATGAGCCAGAAGTCTGCTAGAGCAATGTTACCCACCTCCCTGCTGCCTTACTCAAGGCAGTGTTGTTCACTATATCCATGTGCAGCATGGTACAGAAAGCTCTGCCATGGCTTAGGCTCCCACATGTATAGCTGTCTTGCTACTGGATCTGGTAGTCCTGGCAACAAATCACAAACTTGGTGCTAGTTCCCTCAGGCACTTTCCTCTATGTCAAGGAAGGGATTCTGCAGAAGTCTTATAAAAACTTCTGCTTTCATTGCTAGGTAATATGAGACCAGAAAAAGCCATCTGTTTTAAGAAAGACTGTGATTAAGTTTGTAGCACATTTTTCTTACTAGGCCACGTTAGAAAAGATACCAGGGGCTCTCCAACTCACTTCTGTCACGATGAAAGAGAAATTAAAACCTATAATCAGCTTTATACATATATAAAAGTTAACGCAACAATAGACTGTCAGAATAAAGTCAGTAACAATCTTACCCACAAAGATTTTTTTTTTAAAACTCTTATAACGCGTTAATGAAATACATTGCCATTTACTACTACTACCACTGAATTTAAAAAAAAAAAAAAAAATTCAAATTTTTCTGAAAACGGACATGCAGTTTGGTGGATTGCCCCCCCCATATCCCCCCAATAAACATCAAAAGTCTACATAATACGAGCAGTACTAACAGATTCTATTTCAAACTAAATTATGTAACCGGAAACATCACTTGACACTTCTGGAAGGATGACACCTGTTAAACCTCAGTACCTTCCCAGTAAAAATGTACATCTCAGCCCACAAATGAGCGCCATTATCACTCTGGCTATTAAATAAGTTCCTGTGGGGAGAGCAGTTCTTTATCTCCTGTATACAATTCTACCAGACAGTATAAGCATATTCAAAGACCAATCTGACAGATTAAAAGAAGAAAGGTTCTTTAACATAACTGTTGAGTCATATGAGCTCATTCAGAAAGTTAATAAATCATTAGTTCCTGGGAATTACTGAAGTTTACTAAGGAAAGTATCACTTTATATTCCCTAGGCACCTGTTGCTGGTCACTGTCTGAAGATGGGACATCAAATGGATGAAATCCCAGCCTGATGAGTGTGTCCAAACCATTCATTTTTAAAACATTCATCGCTTCCCCATGGCATGCACAACTACTCCTCCCACATACTAACCTTCTGACCAGACTTCCTTTCCATCTACAGAAACTCCAACTAGTATACCTGGGATTCCTGCTTCATCCTGTCAAAAAAATGGACAGAAGACATTAAGAAGGACCTTTACAGCTAAAAACCACCTTCTCCCAAAAACACAAAAACAATTCCACAAATACACCTCCACGCAGTTGTCCTATTACAGTTTAAGTTTTGTTAAATACTATTTGGGCTGAACTGGCATAAACTGCTTTTGAAAAGCAGCCATTTTAACCCAGCAAATGTGAAAAATGAATCTAATAATAAAAATTTAAAGAAAATAAGTTATTTCATCATTTATTTAAATTAATGATCAGGACATGTAAGAAAAACTGAACAGAAACAAAACATTACAGAGTTAATACACAACACATAAACTGTATCGTCTATTAGCAAGCAGAATTTCAAAGGTGCTTCAGTTAAGAGTCTTCAAAATAACTACAACGTGCTTTTAAGCAATCTCCTTGCCTCTCTCCCTCCCTCCTGCAGCCTTTAAAGCTTTCCCGTGTCCTCAGTTAGCCGGCACCGGGACACACTTCCTCCAGCTCCCCACAACCAGCTCTGCCTGGCCTTCGCTTCCCAAGCGCCGACCGC
>NW_008584491.1:1490-4524 GCF_000691845.1 Merops nubicus | reverse complement strand
CGGCGCTTCCCAGAGCCGGGGCCACTCCGCTGGGGCGGCTTTCGGGGTTTTTAGGGATCCCAAGAAACCAGAGAGCAAGAGACCAAAGCGAGATAGCTTTTCCGTTTCGCTGCAGAGGTCCTGTTCGCCTTAAACCAACTTTTGTTAAAGTGCCACTAAGCAGGATTTTTGGATGGTCTTCTCCCCCCCGCATACCCCCCCCTCACCGAATGCGGCCCTTTCGCAAGCCTCCTGCTCCCTCTAATAGCAGTTAAACACCCTTGAAAAGCTGCAGGTGCCCTCGTTACCTGTTGCTGTGAGGCCCCAGCCCTCCTATCGGGGAGGTAACCTCACTATGAGTTCTTTTTTTTCACGGGGATCACGCTGCGTGTTGCTGCAAGTGGCACTGGGCCGTGAGAACCCGGCCAAGGTGTAAACTCTGGGCGAGGAGTGAAACAAATGGGGGAAAAGGTTTGGGCAGGACAGGCAGCACCGACGGCACCCAAAGAAGCGGCGTTGCCGCCCGGCTTCACAGCCGAAACAAGGGAGTAGGGAGAGCCAAAAAACGGCTGCGAGCAGGCAGGGCAGTAATCTTATCATGGGGTTACCAGGGGACTGCATCCATTGAAAACCATCCCGCAGCTATGTCTTAAAGACGGGGAGTTATCATGACTCTATTCGGGCAGGTACTTCCAAATTAAAGAGCTGATTGGCGCCGTTCCTCATTTGAGTAATAACCAAAGGGAATCCGAGTTTTACCTGAGAAACTTTTAAAGGATTTTTTTTTTCTTGCTTTCTTTTTAATTTAAGCTAGAAATGAGCTAACAGTACCTCACTTCCCTGAAGGCGAAATTAATCTAGTCATTAATCGGGAGCGGAAGCAAGCAGCGAGCGCGGGACACGAGCGGGATGCGGATGCCCGCGGGAAGCGGTCCAGAAGCGGCTCCGAGGTTAAACTGGGCTGGGCGCTCCTCTCACCGGCCCCACGACGAGGCAGACCCCGCGGGGGAAGAGCCCTGTCGTTCCACAAGCCCCTGCTATGAGCAGTCCCTCATTAGCGAAATCGGAGAAAGGGGTGAGATGGAGACAAACCATTTAAAAAACCGAGGTTCGCAAATGAGGAGCGTGAGGTGCGTCTGGAACACGCGTCTGCGTGAGACGCTGCCCTGGGAGCGGGAGTAAAACTTCAGCCCAGGCTGTGCCCTTAGTTAACTAGAGCCAATTACTTGTCTCCGTATAAAAGGTTTCGCGTATGGTTACGTGTGAGGAAATTCAAGAAGCTGATGAGTCTGTTTTGTTATGATTTAATCAAATAAATTAAACGAGAAGGATAAGCATACGCCCAATTTGGGACTTCAAATAAAAAACAACATTAGTTTTGAGGACGCTCTGTCCAAACCCTTTCCTACTGCACAAAGCAAAGCTAGGCTCTTGGAGTCCACTCCTCTCATTACTGCTGGTTGTTTGGGATTTCTCTTTTCCTCCTAATGGAGTAACCTTTCATAAGCGATTGCAAATTCGGGGGGGGAACGGGTGAGTAGGTGCCAAAACAAGCTGGGGGTGGGGCGGAATTTTGCGTTTCAAGCAATTTTGCAGAGAGCAATTCTGCTTACAGCAGAGCGGTAGGTGGACGCTTAAAAACATCTTTCACCGGGGTGTCCTGCTTCAGCAATTCTAATTAAAACAATGTTTAAAAGATGCAAAGAAGGAGCAAGCGTCTTGCTTTATATCCAATGGGCGTGGGGGATACCGTCAGGCGCAAAGTGCTTTCAGCTTGTTCTAACCTGCACCTTTGTTTAAAAGAAAAAAAAAAAAAAAATCAAGCTCGTCCTCTGATTTCAACTAATGTATTTTTAACTGGATTTCTTTCCACTGCTTTGTGTGATCTGATACCTACCGTGTAGCCCTGGCCCACTTTCAGCCCTGCGGGTGCCCTGTATTGTGTGCGTGTCTGAAAGAAAAGGGAAAAGTCTTCCATCTCACACTCTTGTGCCCTATACCTGTGCTTGGGAATTGAATCGTGTCCAAACTAGTGGTCAGCAAAATACGGATCCTATTCCTCTCCTCGTTGCCTAGCCCGAGAGGAGCTGTGACTTTGTAGGTCCAGCCTGGCTAGCATGGTTGTGACCGTCCGGCACCTTGAATCAATAAAGCAGCCAGTTTTCTGGCGCTTCTTTTCCACGGCTGCCTATTGAAAAGGAGACTTTACTGCCACCTATAAATAGCGCTGGATCCAATCACTTTATCTTTTTTTCTTCTTGCGTTCTCCCCCTCCCTACGTAAAGCAGCAAAGTTATAACCAAGAGACCGCAAGTTCTTCTTGCTTTTTTTTTGAGGGCTCGCCTCTGGAGGGGCTGTGCTGGGGATCCTGGCACCGACCGCGGCTGCGCTGCAGCCTCTGAAAGGAGCAAGTGGCTTCGGCGGACCCAAACCCAGACACGCATCGGCTGCCTTTGAACTTTGCTCAGAGGCATGTGAGCGAGAGGAACAAATACCGATACTCACCGTGCTCTTTGGCTTTCCAGGTGTAACTCCGTCTCTCCCTCTTCTTTGTGTATAAATGAGCAGAGGTTACAGCCCGGGCACACAGTATAACGTCCTGGATAACCCCGACCCTGTTAATGTAATGCTAAGCTAACCTGAGAGTGTGTGATTGGAGCTCAAGTGTTGGTTTAGAAAAGCGCCTCTCCATTCTGGAAGCAAATTCGCCTCCTCTGTCCACACTCCGCCTTTCCACGCGAAGTCTCCCAGCCCTGCATTCCTCCACAAACCAGGACACCGACACCTACCTTCTCGAGAGCCACGGTTCCTCTCACAGATTGCATCCCCCCCACCTCCTTCTCGAATCAGCCGTACAATTTCCTAAAGCCCTGTGCCGTGCCGTGCTCTGCCTGCTGCGTGGGGCGAGCCCCACGCACTGTGCCACGCCGAGATCCAGCGCTGCCCGGAAAGCGCCGAGACCTGGCGTGCGGGGAGGCAGGAGCGCAAGGATGAGGGGGGCGCGCTGCCGCCCCCCCCGGGAAAAGGGCCGAGGGGCCGGGGCGCTCCCCCTCTC
>NW_008584491.1:1118-1454 GCF_000691845.1 Merops nubicus | reverse complement strand
CTTTCTACCTGCCTGCACAGCAGGCTGGGAACTGACGGACAGTCATTGCTGTGCGTGGCGCGATCAAACCCTCTCGTGTCCCCTCTCCCTCTCATTTTAAAAAAATATATTTTATTTCCCTTTTAATTCTCCCCAAATGGGGTTTGATGAATACAGGTCGTCACCCGCGCTGATGCCAGGGTAATAATTGTCAGGGGGTCTGAGCGCTCCAGGGAAATAAAAGCGGAGGAAGAGGAGGGGGTACAACCTCCGTTATCTCGCCGCTACTAATTCCCAGCCGGCTCGGACTCGAGGGACAAGGCGATTGCTTAACAAACCCTCCTCCTCCTCCTCCTC
>NW_008584491.1:0-1022 GCF_000691845.1 Merops nubicus | reverse complement strand
AGGGGGGGAAAAAAAAAAAAAAAGGCTGAGTGGGAGTGAGACAGACAGGAGAGGAATAGAAAAAAAAATAAGAGAGAGGAGGGAGGAAGAAAAGGACAGAAAGTGTCTGTGCCTGATCGCTGGCCATCTGTGCAAAAGGTGATCATTGTTAGGTACTCACATGGCTGGTGGCAGAGCAGCTCTTAGCAATTAATAAGTCTCTCAGCTTGAGCTCTTCTTTCCCCTTTTTGATGGCAGCGCTCTCTGTGTGTGTGTGTCTCTCTCACTCACGCGCACACAAACACACAAACCCGATCAGATGCTTCAGGACCGGCCACTTTGAGAGGGGAACAACACGGGAGGGTTTGTATTACTCCAGGTTCGTGTGTGTAGCCTATAAATAGCGAACTTTTTGATGGAATCAGCTAACAAATGAGAGGAGAAGGCGTAATTTTGCGCAGGGAGCCCCCCTTTCTCTTTGCAAGATTAAAACCCCCCAGGCAGCAGAAAGAGCTAAAGTTGTGGCTGTGTAGAAAGGAATTTCACTTTATTGTGATCGTGCGTGAGATTTTTGTTTGTTTGTTTGTTTGTTTTTTTGGCTGGTTGTTTTTGTTCCTCTCTCTCCTCCCCTCCCCCCCCCCAACGTTACATCCTCCCTCCCTGCCTTCTCAGCCGGGGGCAGGAACTGACCCGGATTAGCACCGACTTTAACTCCAAGTTGGAAGTACGGTGCGTTTGCGGGTCTTTGTGTGTGTACGTGGCTTTTTTTGGGGGGTGTGGGGGACTTCACGCAATATCGGGTGGAAGTGAAGGAGGCGGACAGGCAGGCTTTCCTGAATGCACCCTCACTTTGAAAACAAATGAGGAACAGAAAGAAAAGAGGTCGGAATTATTGGGCGGTGAGCTGGGGAGTGCTACTTTGGGAGGGATGAAGTCTTTGCCTGAGTCTTTGGGTCAGCCACGGAGCGACGGAACCACTCGAGAGAAAGCCCCGTGAAACACTTGGCTGTGGTTTTCCGCGCTCCCGTGACGCGGCCGCATCG
>NW_008584490.1:0-2667 GCF_000691845.1 Merops nubicus | reverse complement strand
AAGGGGCCTACATGAAGGTGGGGGGAGGTCTATTCAAAAGGGGTTGTAATGGTAGGACAAGGAGTGATGGTTTTAAACTAGGAAAGGATAGATTTAGACTGGATATTAGAAAAGAAGTTCTCTAATATAAGGGTGATAGATCACTGGAATAGGCTGCCCAGAGAGGTGGTGGAGGCCTCATCTCTGGAATCATTCAAGGTCAGGCTTGATGGAGCTCTGAGCAACCTGACCTAGGCAGAGATGTCCCTGCTTGTGTAGGGAGGTTGGACTAGATGACCTCTAGAGGTCCCTTCCAGTCTAAAACATTCTATGATTCTGTGATTTTTTCCTTTCCTGCATTTACCATTGCAATTGGTACAAAAACACTTGCAGGTTGACAAAAACTGAGACCAGCAAAGCAGAAGGATGGAGAATATGGCTATTCTCTGCTGACAGGCTTCCAAAGTAGGCAAACTGACAGAATTTTTCAGTGTGCAACATTGTCCCCACAGACAATTCACACCTTGTCTGTTGTTGGTTTTGGGTTATTTAGTTTCAAGCTTAAAATTGTCAAGAAGAGCCAGGCTACGAAACTTAATTTCCTAGTGTCAAAATATTAAATATCTGTGAATTAAAGCTTTGTTTTATTACAGTGTGTAAGGTAACTCATGATATAATTTTCCTATCTTTGTCTCTTCCTTTTAACTTAACCTTCGGCAAGTACTGCATTCTAAACACATGAATAAAACTGTATTGCTATAATATATATAATCCCCTTGAATACTGTTCTTGAATGAACATACTTGGCTGTTGAAGGTTTCTAAGTAAGTGCCACCTTTGCTGCAGATGAAGAACTTGAAATGCAAGTAGTTTATATCAATCACTTTCACAGTTTTTAGAGACTCTTGCAGTGAGGGACATGGCTCAGGGCATCCACCTGTTAGAGAACAACAAACCCAGCATCTCCTGCCGTTCAGCAGGTGGATGAGACACAGGAAGGGACTAAGTTCAGTCATACAGCTTTCAAACTTGTTCAAATGGAGCTTGGCTTTTTAGCACCCACTGACAAATTGTAGAGTATGCTGGAAGAGCGACTAAGTGGAAACAGACGGTCAGTATCCCATTTTTCAACAGCTGATGAAAAGTCTTCCAAAGCTTTTTCCAGTATTGCACAGCATATCGAAGCCTTAATTCAAATTCAGAAAACAAACAATCTTGAGCATTTCTTGCTCTCCAGCCACTGAGACCTTAAATTATGAAGACTCTAGAAGACTTATTCTTCTTTACTCATTGAACTCTTCCCATTCACTTATCCCATTTTCTCATATTCTTATGCAGTTTCTTTCCGTGCTTATGTACAATATCCTATTCCTGCCTGCAGGTTAAACTCACTGCTTGCTAGGGAGCAGTAGCATCTTTCCCTGTCCTGTTCTTTTTGGCTAGGTGGAAAGTTCTAGGCCAGCTAGATCCTTTCCTTATTCACACTGCAACCATTTCTGCCAGTGGGGTACTAATTTGGAACTCTTTCCTGTGCCCGCTGCCTGAAAGACATACATTTAAAAGATCTTTTTATTCAAACTAATCTCTTCTCTTTAAGAGAAATTAGGGCAGGGGCAGTTGTACGAAAGCTTTTTCATCAAGCTATACAACTTCAGATAAATACAAACCTTGGGAACCCAGTAGATGGCTTCCACATCACCTGACTGTGATAAGCTAAAAGAACCACATTTCTCTTTAAGTTATCTTTGAACATTTACCAACAGTTTAGTAGTTTAATTCCCAAAGCAGTACTTCTGTGCTTCAAGTATGTTACTAAGCAATGTCTCTGACCATTTACTACAAGCATCTGAGATGTGCTTTGTCAATTTGTGGAACTGCTAAACTGCCTGCCTTGCCACTCTCTTCAACCTTATCTACACATTATCTTATTCTGGCAGGTTAAGATGAGGAGCATGACTGTGCTGGGTTGCACCTTAACCAAACACCCAATTGCAATTTCCATCATGAGCCGTTTTCTTATTTTATCTTCACTGGATCAGTCCATGAGACAAAATAATTTGGAGTGTCCCTGTGATCATGACAGAAAAAAATTGCAACAATACAGTTAGCAAGGTAATGGATTATTTCAATGCCTTTTTAAAGGCACTTTTCGGAAATATTTCTGTACCTTTTTTTTTTTTTTCCTTCGGGTGCTAAATGTCTCTCCTCTCAACCTGCAGGTATAGAATGATAGAATCATAGAATCCTTAAGGTTGGACAAGTCTTCTAAGATCAAGTCCAGCCATCAACCCAACACTAACATGATCCCTAAAGCCTGTCACTAAGTACCACGTCCACACGTTTTTTGAACCCCTCCAGGGATGGTGACTTCACCACCTCGCTAGACAGCCTGTTCCAATGCCTCACCACGCAGGGAAGAGGAGCACCTATCGAGCACGGCCCCTCGGAGAGACGTCCGGGTCGGTGTGACCTCCACCCAGCCTCCTGGGGAGCAGGAGAGCTCCTCGAGGGGTGAGGGTCACCCCTTGGGGCCTCCGGGGCCTCCTGGACCAACGGGCGGACGGTCTGAATGGATTATTTTAGGACCCTCAGCTCGGCCACCGCACCGCGACCAGCTGCGTGCTAGGGCGCAAGACAGTCGGAAACGGCTGAAGAAATAAAAATAACACGCGATCCGTGCAGACCGCG
>NW_008584489.1:0-7767 GCF_000691845.1 Merops nubicus | reverse complement strand
CAGGCACCTTCTGCCGTCCCCCGGCCGAGGTCGTGGGCCGCCCCGGCCGCCAGCAAGTGGCACTGTTACCCTGCCACCCGCCGGGCACCCCGCCGAGTCTGGCACTCGGGCGACCTTCTGGGAAGGTGGCCCCTGCCTCGGACCTGCCCGCACACGGGTATTAATAGCTGCTGGTTTGGGTTTTTTTTCCTTTTCCCATTAAGTGCTGTTAGGAGCTGAACATGCACAGGATGTGGTTAGATAAGGAGAGCACGGGCAGTTTTAGCTGGATGTGACACTTTCTGTCCCCTGCTGTTTGTTTCTTCCAAAGTCAAGGTCGTTTCACTGCTCCTTGTGCCGTTAGACCTCGGCCCCGCTTCAGGCCGGGGTGAGTCAGGCTCCCGTGACGTGCTTGGTCTGTTACGGGGCAGTCAGGAAAAATATGGCTAAAGCACATGCAGCCTGGGGTCAGGATTTTTTTGTTTGAGGTTTATCTGCAGCAGAGAGAGAGCGTTTGGACTAATCATGTAACAAAATAAATATTTATCCCTCTGTGGACATGCTTAGTCACTTCCAGTAGGAATTAAGATAAATACACCTACAGCATCTGAGTAAGAGCGTTCGTACAGCTCGCTGACAGCTCTGGCTCTGAGGTTGGAACCAGTCTGGGTGGCTTGTCCTGCGTGTCCCTCTGTGTCACCGGTGCCACCAGTGGGTGGTCCTCGGGGGTGCCGAGAGCCGTGGTGCCGGGCAGGATGACAGAGCTGGCAGCGGTGGGGGAACTGGCTGTTCAATTAAAAGCAGTGCCTAATGAGGCACTAATGAGGACATCGTCACCCCTGTGTGCTGCGGGTCCTGCATCCGTCCCTCCCGCGGCCGAGCGGTTCTGCTGCTGCACCAGAGGGTGGGCTCTGGACACTGGATGCTTTTTTAATTTATTTATTTTGCTTTCTCTTTCATTACAGAAATCAGCCCCATTCCCTTCATAGTTTTTAAAGTGAACTACTATTTTTTAGCTGTTTGCTGTCTGAGCAATGTTGCTTACAGTCAAACCCCGACCTCTGCCTGGAGGCTGAGGACGTGGTGCATGGGGGGTGCTTCTGGGCCATACACAGTGGGGTGGGTTTGTGCTGTGCTGCCCCTCGAGCCCCAGCCATACCCTGGGCACGCTGGGCTGGCAGGAGCTGGCAGCGTGAGACTGGGGTGGGTTCTGGCATGTTCTGACTGTTCTTGGTCCCACACAGAGCCCCACACATGGTCTTGGTGCAAGTCTCCTTCACTGGAGATTCAAAACCCGCCTGGATGCCTTCCTGTGTGATGTACTCTAGGTGATCCTGCTCTGGCAGGGGGGTTGGACTAGATGATCTTTCGAGGTCCCTTCCAACCCCTATGATTCTATGATTAAGTCACCGTGCCTGGTGCTCCAGGGGTCTTGACCCCACGAGAGAGCTTTGCAGGATGGGGTGTTCCAGTGGTGCAGCCCCACCCCAGCTCCCACCCAGGCGCTGCTCCCCACTCGTGCTGGTGTCCACGGTGGGCACCCTCCTTCCAGCTGCAGTGACAAAACCAACCGTGTTTACACAGGCCAAAATCTCTACAGGTGGCCTTTAACTCCCCACTGCCCCTCAGGAGCCCCATGTCCAGACTGCTGCAAGCCCAGCTGAAGCCTTCAGGAGATGGGGAGCCCCGAGAACCTGGAAAACGGGGCATAACGCTGCAGTTTGGACACTGGAAACAGTGGCAGTCCCTGGGCAGTGAATTTCTTTAGCTGGGAACCAATGGACTTGATACTTGAGTTTTGCTTTTTAATAGTATTTTCAGCACAATACATGGAATGCAAGGGAAGGAAGTTCCCGTAGTGCTGGATCTCACGTGGCAGTCAGGAAGCTGCTCATGCCAAGCTGGCATGGCTCAAAGAGTTGAAAGAAATCAAATAATTCAGCATCTGTGCATAGTTTAGCTGGGGCTGAACAATGGAAATACTCTTGTGCAGTGGGATTATCTTTTTACAAGCGATTGTTTTTGACACCACTTTTGTCTGGAAGTCTGATTTGGAGAGGAATTTATATGATAAGTTTAAATCCAGCCCTGTTCTGGAAAGCTCTTAAGCACAGACTTAAAATAGGCACATACTTAAAGCCTATTAAAATGTTCATTACAGTGAACAATTAGTGCATCCTTGGGTGCTTTTCTTGAGCAGGGTACTTATAACAATTGTACCTTCAATATCCTCTTACAGGAGCAGACAATGCAGAAGAAAACTCTTGTTTTAGTGATCCGGGCACATTTCTCAGAGAAGTCTGCAAGTGTTGGGGGGAAATACCCGATGGTTTTTGGATTACATAATAATGCAGACTCTGGTGCTTTTTAAAAAACATAATAAATACATTTCTGTAGCCATGGTTTACCTAGGGGAATACATGGTATTTTTTATGGTGGATGTTATTTTTCTGTAAGGTTACGAATAGGTTATTTATATTTTTGTAAATTCCATGTCTTTACCAGTATAATTCTGAAGTAGAGTTGTTCCTGTTGTTTTTCAGGGTGATGTCTGTATTCAAATAAAGCAGGAGCTGAAGCTCCTGCCCTTTTTGTTAAACAAGGGGTGTGTGCCTGCCCCACATTCCTCCCAGACCTGGTGCTCTCAGATGCTGTGTGTTTGTAGTTCAATAAATTCCAGAGCTGGAGGTGGTGATGCTTGGTGAGTTTTCATTCCTCTCCCTTCTTCTCGCCATCAGCTGCTATTTGTTGTGCAGGTTTCACCTTCCTTGGAAAGGTCAAGTCCTGGGTGGGGTTTGTCTCGTGGCTTGGGAGGAGGGGGGGGGCAGAGACCCCATAAACGATGCCCAGGGAGCTCCTGGTCCTGAGGCTTTGCTGAGGAACAGTTGTGCTTTAAGCTTGGTAATTGCAGTGCTCATTAAGTCTGTTCATGCCCTTACCCTCGGTCTGTTCTTTAAAATAATTATTAGACTGAAGGTTATGAAGATTTTCTTCCCTCCCTGGAGCTGTCAGAGCTGGCCGTGCTCCCGCGGGCACAGGGGGTGCTGGTGGTGCTCCAGCTCGCTGCAGTCCTGCAGCAGGCACGGGTGAAGCAGCCTCGAGCTGGGGCCCAGGTGAACCCTTCATCCATCACTGACTGCCCAGTCACTGTACATGAAAACACCTCGAAATGCAAAGGAGTGCATCACAGAGGGGTTCAGCACGTCTGGCTCCCAGAGCAGTCGCATCCCCCACGTCCCCGGGGTGCGCAGGGCCTCTGGGTACACACCTCAAAATGGGACAGCCCAGGGCAGCAGCCAGATGAACGTGCTGCTGTGCTGAGAGCAACCAGCCTTGCTGAGGGTCTGCAAGGGGTGGCTGGTCCCCACATCCCTGCCTGCACTGAGCAGAGCCCCGGGTGAAACGGGAGGTGGGTGGTGCAGCGGGGGGGCTCAGGAGGGGCCCAGCCCTCCCAGGGGTGGGGCAGGGCTGGGAGCTGAGCCGAGAGCCCAGCCCGTGCCAGCAGCTTGCCCGAGGTCCCTGGCGCTGCAGGAAGGCTCTGTCTGGAGAGCACCTGAGGGGTGTGCGTGGGAAGAGCAGCCTCTTGCATGCTGCTGGGTTGGGAATTCAGAGGATGCTTTGCCTTACCTTCAAGTGACTCCTGGGTTTGGGGCCGGAGTCATTCAGGACTTTGCATTCTCAGGTGTCTGAGGACTGAACACACTGCAGTAAAGGTGTAAGTGGGTTTGACCCCACCTCAAGGGTGGCCTCTTCTGGAGAAACCCCTGGGGTGGCCACTCCCATGCAAAGCAGGCACTTACACCCAAGCCAGGAGCTCCCTGTGAATTCAGTCGAATGCAGGTAGGCAGCTGGGCACCAACCCACACCTGGACCTGGAGGCTCACCGGTAAGGAAGCTGTGTTCCTCCAAAGGTTTCCTTCAAATACCTGTGACAGGCTGTGCTCGGACCCAAGGGTGGGGCATTTATGGGGAGGAGGAAGGTGCTTCTGGCTCTCCCCATGCTGCCACATGCTGCTGGTCCCTGCTCTCAGCCTGGTGCCCCAGCCTGTGAGGTTGTCCCTGGCTATGCAGACACCAGTGGTGGTAGGAGCAGAGCCAGGGCCATGCCCCGAGCATCTTCCCCAGCCCCACGGCCAGTGGGTGGAGAGCTGCTGGCTTTGGTGAGGGGTGGGAGTGGTGACACAGTGACTGCCCACGGTGGAGGGTCCAGCCCCACTCCAGCTTCCCTCTGCACATCCAATACAAGCAGGAAAGAGCAGAGACCCCAGGGAACGAGGGTGGGGTGAGAAGGGCATTAATAGGGGTGAACTCAAGGGGAAAGCCAGTAATTAAATTTCCTCTTGTTGCCATGTCAGGAGGGCTGTGCCCAGGTGCTGCTCAGCTCCCTGGTGCTCTGCTGCTGCCCCTCCCAGGGATCCTTCGTCCCCGTGGGCACCGGTCACACTTAGTGCCGTAACAACCCGCTTCTCCTGCTGGGCTCATCCTGCTCAGCCCCACATCTCCCCCCTCTCCTGGTCATGGTGGCACGGGGCCTCTGGCACCGCCCTGCACCCGCTCCAGAGCGCTCCTGGCTCTACAGAGGGGCTAGAGCATGGGCAAGCACATTTGAGTTGCTAAAAATGCAACCGTAAATGCATTACAGAACCTTATTTCCAGTCCCAAGTTCCTTTCCTCCTTCACTTTCCACTTTTCATTGTTAGTTCTCTGCTTTTCCCATGTTGTGTTTTCTGCCCGGGCGTGGGTCTGGTATCGCTGCTGCCCCGCGGGACGTGGGGCAATTACGAGTGAATGAAAACACCTTCTACAGCACGTTATTGAACGTGTTCGCCAGGAGACATGTTTATTTTTCTCCTACCTCCTAAACTCACCTTTCAAACCTGTGGGCTGACTCCCAGGGACGCTCTGGATGCAGTTGTCAAAGAGCAGCTAAAGCAGCTTTGCCGCGTGTGTGTTCGGGACGCGGCGTCTCTGGAGCTGTCACCGTGCAGAAAGGGCAAATACCAGCCCCTGGCAGTGCTGGGCAGTGAAACCACAGCCCAGCCCAGGGACCCTCTCTGCCATTAGGTTCCCTCCAAACTGGAAAAAGGGGAACCCCCACCCCTTAGATCACACTGCCCCAGACATGCAGAGAGGGCTGGGGAACAGGGCAGGGTGTTCAGAGGATTAGGGGGACATTAATGAGAGCAAACCCTCTCAATGGAACCAAACTGGGAGCAAGAACAAAAACCATCTTGGCAGCAGAAGTTCATTTTGAAGGGAAAACATTGCAGCTCCAATCATAAAGCCTTGCTGATGAAAAAACAAACACTCTCTGTCTCCAGAGACAGCCCGATGCCAATAATTATTGCTACCCCTCCAACCCACATTATTATCCCAGTGAAATTCCTGTGTTCCTTCCCTGAGCCCTGGTGGTAAATGAGGCTTTTTGAGACTGGCCAGCCTAGTCCTGTGTGACAATTACAGAGTTAAGGGGAGCCAACAGGCTGGATAATGGCCTGATTTTGGATTTGAAAGCAGCTGCACTGGAGAACAGAGTTTTAGCAAAAGAATAATGTGTGTTTGCAACCCATCCACTACCTCCTCTAACTACCCCTCACGTCCTCCTCTGAGCTGGTCTTAACGAATTATTGGATTACAAATAAGTACCCCAATCAAATACAATAACAATAGGGGCCAATTTTCCTAATTTCTTACCTCCTACAGTTAAACTAAAACAAGTAGGAGAAATGAGCACACGATGCCTCGGGGTGTTCATGCCCAAGGGACAGATGGGTCAGAGAGGACCCCGAGCTGGGTGCTGTGCCCCACACTGGCCCAGTGCTGCACCCCCTTACTCCAGGCACTGACAGGGACCTGCTGCTGCCCCGGGGTACGTGTGCCACAGAGGTGTTGAAAGTGGCATCCTAGCACCCACAGAACACCTCTGTATACATACACACAAATCTAAATTGTAAATAATATAAATGAGATGCGATGAAGGAAAGGCTCATATACTCTGCTTTTATATGGGGGGGAGTAGAGAACCTCTTAGCAATGCTTAAAACAACAAATGGGAAACTACTGCAGTTCCTCACAGCTTCAGCCTCTGGCTCCCCGGCCCTTGCAACGGGAAGGCAAAGACAAAAGAGAAAACTCGCTAGCTTGGCTTCAGAAAGGAAAGGTAAATGGATTCAGACTTGGCCACCAGGGCTGTGGTGGGTCTGGCACAAGCCCAGACCAGCTCAGGGGCACAACAGGGACCTGGGCAGGCCAAGCAGGGGAAGAGGCAAACTGGGGTGCCCGCAGAAGACTGGTGGGCAGACTCTGGGCAGGCGGGAGGCTCAGGCTGGGCGCAGGCTCTGACCAGCCCAGGAGCACCCAGCAGGGTCAGAGGGGTGCCTCTGGAGCGTGGATGGAGCCAAGGGAACAAGTGTAGGGATTGCTGCTGGAAGCTCTGGCACACCCACGCTGGGTTTGTCACGAACCCTCAGAGGGATTTTTTTTTTTCTTTTTTTTTTCCCATTTCTCCATCTTCACCAAGAATCACATCATAAATGAAATAAACCCCTGCCCTTAAGTCAAAACTGATGCCCCTAGAGCTAACTAGAAGTGTAAGGCACTTAAACTCTGTATAGGCAGTGTACAGGTTGAAGCTACAGCTCTCCAGCTCCTCCCCAGGGGCAGCAGGGAGGCATCAGCAGTGGCTCACCCTGCAGAGCACTGGGACCACGGCAGTGCCTGCGGCGCTCCAGTGCTGGGGGTCAAACCAGCTTAAGGTTCATTTGCAGCATGTTTGCTGAGATGTCTGAATACATTGCTAAATATTCATGGCCTTCATTAGCTATGCCAATCATTACAGTTCACCTCGGGGATGAATATTACGCCTGCAGGCTGTGAAGGGCAACAGAATACTGATATTCCACTAAATAGAAGGCAAGGTAATGAAATTTAATACAGATCTTTTAACAAGAACACAGAGCAACCTTAGGTTGAAGTCAGCTTTAGCTTTAGATTTCTTAAAACTGACCTTCAAATTGAGTAAAGGGGGAAAAAAATCTATAGCCTGCAATAGAAATGTGAGCACAAAGAGGGGATACTGCATTGAGTATTTGTTGGGAGCTGTAGCTATTGACATCTCCATGCAGGGAACCATCAGCATCACTCACTGTTCGTAAGCAAGAGCCAGTGGGGCATTTAATTTAAGAACAGGGTAGAAAATTAAGGTAGTCTGTTAAATAACTGACCTGTAAAGACAGATTCAAGAAAGATTACTAAGAAGTAGTAAATATCCTAAATGGCAAAAACTAAAACTTGATTCCTTTCCAGTCTTTAGGAGGCACCAGGTTTATTAACCTTGATGTGAAAGGTCCAAGCAATGCATCACAGTTCAGAGGGAAACCAGCGTTTCCAGACTAACCCAGAGTCACCCGGGGCATCGCAGCTCCTCTTCGACTGAGGTTTGTGGTAATTCCATCACGGAAGTTGTGGGTGATCCAGGAACTCCTAATAATTCCCAATTCTGCCTTGCTTGACATGTATCACCAGTCAAATATCAAAGTGAGCTGTGGAAGGAGAAAGAAGCTGCAAAAGGTTTAGGCCATTGATTAATTGATGACTTAACTCCTGTTGGAAATTGCCTGAGACAAGATGTGGCAGCAAGCAAATACCATCTCAAAAAGAGGAACAAGAGCTGTTGCTCTAAAATCTGCCTGTCATCCTCTTTGTTATGTGTCAGAAGCTATCTGCTGAGAGCACCCAAAGCCTGGCCCCTGGAATCACACCAAACAGCTCTCAGGCTGGAGCCAGCGG
>NW_008584488.1:0-5221 GCF_000691845.1 Merops nubicus | reverse complement strand
CCTCGGCCGCCTCCCCCCTCCTTAGGCAGCGGCCGGGTGTTATAAAGGAGGATCCCGTGTCTGCCTTCGCACTCGCCGTTCTGGAGGGACCCGGCTGCTTTTAGTGTTTCCCTTTTCACCAGCTCTGTCCAGCTGTATTGTGATTCAGCCTCAATAAACGGCCTCGGAAACGCGCTGAACTTCCCCGGCCCAAGGGCCGCCTTTTGTTTTGCTGAAGTGCACTTCCATTCATCACTTCTTACATTTCCACCTAGGGAGCACGCTCGAAATTCAAATTATCCCGGAGATTTTTGCATTCCAAAGTTGTTTTTCATAACAATATCCCTAAAACCTCACGTGCGTTTATATTAAGATAATCTTCCTCGGGGGTTGCTCGAGAACAAACTCCATTTCCACCAAAAAGACGAGTGGTTGCCAAGTAATTTTAATATAATATTAATTTTAAATGTGTATAGTTGCACAATTTTTTTCTTTAAGATCTGAGATCAAAAGAGAGGAAGGCCGATTTTTTTGTGTGTGGTGCCCTGGGTTTTGGGTGCGGGGGGTAGTGGTGGATATTCTAGCATTTATATTTCTGCCTCAAATATTTGTGTTTGTTTTTCACGGGCTTTGTTAATACCTAAGGGAACCATTAATGCAGCCGAAATAACATGAGATCTGATGTTCTCATGGTATTTTAGTATTTCAGTTCCTCGATGGAAATACCATGAGAACACCAGATCTCGCGTTATTTTGGCCCCATAAATAGCTCCCTTGGGAATTTTTAAAAAGCCCATAAAATACATAAACACAAATATGGAGATATTCAGGTTCCTGCAGAACTTGCATGCGCAGCCTTCTTTCGATTGACGACATCAGTCAGCAGCTTTCCTTCCCTTCCAGCTGATTTGTCTTTGTCACTACTGAATGAAACTACTCTTTCTCTCTCAAAACTGAGGGTTGGAAGCTGGACCTGTATAGGTAATTGTGATTATGGAGAGGAAAAAATCTGGATTGCTCATACAGGCAGAATATTTTTCCTGATCTGCTTTTTTTCTAATAGGACTGGTTTATTTTTATAAACATATTGTTAATATTTTTATATTTGTGGTTTAGCTGTAATTTTCATTGTATATTTAGTTGTATCTAGTTAATTATCTAATCAAGCAAATAGTTTCTTTGGCTCTTAGCTAAAACAAGATAACATCCCAGTATTGGGATTGAGTTCTCATCTGTATCAACGGGCTTAAAAATACTGAACTTGATTCCTTTTGAATTAACTGAGTCTTATTTTTTTTTTTTTTTTTTCAATATCACCTATCACCATAGTAACCACTAGCTGTCAGTTCAGTTTCTGACATTTTTCTCATTTGGTAAGATTTCAGAATTGCCATCCTCCCTGCCAACATGTCATGAACAAGAAAAAAAAAAATTGCATGAAAAATCTAATGGGTGTCTGGTCTGATTGTCCTCACTCGTGGCAGGAAAGACAAAAACTGATGAATTGTGAAATGTATTCAGAGGGATTCAAGAAAAGCAAGTGTCTCGGACCCCCTCCTCACCCACACCTCCTCGTTTTCATCTTGTTATGCTTGATGCACCATACATGCTTGCCCTGACACTTGGGTTTGTAGAAATTTAAGATTAACAGTTTTTACATTCACCTCGCTGATCCCCGTTTTTTAAAGTCATCATTAAAAATAAAGTTAGCAGAGCTTGTATTTAGCACTATTTCCCACTCATTGATGAGATTTTAGCACCTTCGGATTTGCAACAAAACACTTCTGATGCTTGAAGTCAATGGACAATTCTGTACATTTTCTCATTTCTCCACTTCTATATTTT
Source organism: Merops nubicus (assembly GCF_000691845.1). Lineage (NCBI taxonomy): Eukaryota > Metazoa > Chordata > Aves > Coraciiformes > Meropidae > Merops > Merops nubicus. The sequence goes on along the minus strand of NW_008584488.1, from coordinate 3,397 downwards.
ATGTACATTAGCAAGAAACATTAAGCAGGCTAGTCAGTACTGAAGAGAAAAGCGAATTCTGGGTGACTCGCTGGGCTGGTGTTATATTCGTGTTGGAAAAGGACAGTAAATAGCGAAATTGTGCTTTCTTTTTTTTTATTTCTCCCATCATTTTAGCTGAAGAAAAAAATATAAATTTCAGATAAAACGGGGTTGTGTTCAGGAAGCAACCCGAACAGGAAGGATATCAGAAAGAAACCTGATTGCCAGGGCTGCAAAAACGACAGCAAAAGGGTAAAGTATCACAAGCAGAACTCCAGCAGGAGCGTGTGGCTGTACCCCATGGGCTGTTGCAGGGATTTCCGTGCCAGGCACACACACACACGTGTGCCCGGCGTGTCGCCTGTACATAGGTAGGAAACAAATCTACCCGTCTGCCTCTGTATGTGCACAAAGAGTGAGTCCCCGGGATGCGTTCTCTGAGGTTTTGTTTTGGGCTCTATCCATCTCTTTTTTCCCCTGCCTGTCTCTGAATTCAGACTCAGCAGCAGGAACTCATTTCAGAAACATAACCCTGATTTGATAAGCAGCTGCAGCGCCCGTCCCTTAGCTGAGGGGTGGACAGGGCTCGCTCCGCACCGGCCGCGGGTCACGTTTCACACACGGGGGCTGCGGCCCTTCAAAAACCCTGCAAACCCCAGTGAAAAGAATGGGAACAACACACCCAGGGCATTATAGCCGTTTGGGGACATTTGGGGGAAATTTTTATTTTTGCGTATCTACGCTCGGTACTCCTGCAGCTGTGATAGGAATAGAGAGGCAGAGGATGTAGCTCTTTCCAGGAAAAATACATATTCATACCGTAAAATCCAAGGCTGCGTATCTGTAGATGTTTCCCTCCCTGGGAGGGCAGCTGGAGCGTTTCAGACGGGGCGGTTTGGGTCCGGCCGGTGCCGAGGAGTGGTGAGGAGGCGGCGTGCTGCGGGGGAGCAGCGGCACGGGGAGCCGGAGGCTGGTCTGCGCCGCAGCACAGAGAGGTTACGGGGTGCAGGGGGGTCTGCCTGACAGGGGCTTCTTAGTCCAAGTGCTGTTTTAAATCGGACATTTCAGACACAGGCTGTGTTTAAATGTTTTCTGGGTTTTAGAATGAAAAACCATAATCTTTGGAAATACCTTGAAAAGGAGTGAATTTCACTGCCTGTTTCAGACGTGTATTTTGCGAGCTGTATTTTTTCAATAGTTATATAAATGTAGCTCATGAAATAAATACACTGGGAAAGTGTAACTCTTTTAATGATAAATAATACTGCTGTATATAATATTTGAAAATAAATGGTGTAAACAAAATGCACCTTAATGTCTTTATGGTTTATAAGATTTATAACAATAATCAGCAAACCCCCATAACATTGTTTGCACCTTGTGTGCCCTAAAGCCATTGGATCACTCAGTTAATTGTATAAATTCCATGCACTATGGAAAATCATGATGTATCATTTATATTCAGCTATGTCAGGTATATAAATATTAAAATATATTGGCCAAAAATGGCTGATTACCCCTCAAACATTTCATGATAAATCTTATCTTTTTTATGGTGGTGTTGGTGTTGAGGGGTGGGGATGGGGGGGGGGCTGTGGACTAAATATTTCATGTTATTTGGAAATATTCTTTAAACAAACCAGATGTATTATTAATGTTTTACAACTGCCTCAAAAATCCTGAAGCTCGGTTCAGCTTTATAGGATAAAGTGGTTCAGCACCTGAAGAAAAAGTGATTTTTGCACACAAACCAGACAAATGCTGGGGATGGTGCTGGATGATGATTTGTTCAGCCTGCCAGAGGTACGGTTCAGGGAGGCTCCATGCTGACTTAGCCCCTGTCTAAAATAAAGGTGATGTTCCCTAATGCCTGCCCTCGACAGGCAGCTCCTTGGTGCACTAATACTGGAAATATTAATGTCTGTTTAAGCAGGGCTTTGTTATTCACCTAGAGTCTTATTTAGTAAATGTCCTGCTGTCCCCAGTCACAGCGTATTTATATGGAGGTACAGAGGCAGTGTTTATGACACAGGCTTTGGACTAAAAATATTTAAAAATACCCGAAGTGCACATATTTCTAGGTGTTTACCACCCAGCACCCAACCTAGAGATGTGGCTGGGGAAGGAGTCTATACAGCCACGTGAAGAAAATACGATTATACATATTTATTGATACTAATGCATGTGTTTTAATGAATAAATAAATACAGAGTTGGACTGTGTCGCAAATGTGTTTGGCAACTAGCCGTATCCAGTGAGGAGGGAGGAAATGTCAGAACAGGGTCTTGTAAATACATGTGGCTGGAAAGAATAAAATAAAAATGATGACTAGCACTGACAAGCAGACTTGGGGTGTATGATATACTTTGTTCATTTGATTCTTAGAACTCAGTCGGGGTTAAATTGGAATCCAGACATCAAAGAATTCTTCCACCAGACCCAAATTTTGCCCGTATAATTTTTTTCTTACAGTTGTCATAATTTTAGCTAATTTCACAGTGCAAAATTTTTTTGCTGTTTGAAGTATTTTCCTAAATATACATATAATATAACAGTGGGATATATTCTTTATATATGATGTGTTTCCCTGATATTCACAGATAGGCAGCTCTAAGCCCACAGTACCCTCTGTGGATGTGAGAGACCTTTCTGTTCGCTGGTGTCTGCCTGCGTGCACCCTCCTACGTGCCGCATCGGAACATAATCCTTAAATTCGAAGGGAGGGGAAGGCTAAAGGCTTTAAACAGCAACGCCCTTATTTCTTCTTCTTCTTCTTCTTTTTTTTTTTTTTTTGCCCCCGACTGTTGTGTCTGAAAATGCTCGGAGCATGTGGTGCTGCATATTTGGTGGGTTTGCAGATTTCTGCGTGATTTTTATCTGAAGGTCAGGGCTGTGGAAATACATCAGGTTGCGATTTGGGATGTTTGCCATTTGCCATTTAGCCTCGCTCCTTCTTATCAGATCGCTGTGGAACACGGGCCTAATAAAGCAGGGAGCTGTTACGAAAAGAAGAAATAAATATTGTTCTAGTTTTATGGAGTCTCTTTACTATAACACAGCAGGCGATATTAAACGTATTTATTTAAGTTTGCCTTTTTGCCTTGGAATTGTTGAACTAGGTAGAAGAAATTAATGGTGGCTATTTATAATTTCACCAGCTATTTGCATACATTAATTTTTTTTTAAAAGAAAAAAATATTTCCTGTTCCACATTGGGGAAAAAAAAAATTAGAAAGTTGTAGGAAGGCAATGCCGGAGGGGAGGGCTGGGGAACTGGGGGATGGAGTTTTCCTCTGCATCCTCCATCTGTCTGAAAGCAAACCATCCTGTCTGTGGCAGCTTGCTGGGGTTCGAGGCACTTCACCCCTGGCCGTGT
>NW_008584487.1:0-21091 GCF_000691845.1 Merops nubicus | reverse complement strand
TCCCATATGTGACATTTAATTTAAACAGTTTTAATAATGAAGCTAGCTCTTTGGTCAGAGCTCTGCTTCTCCAGACACTGCAGTGTAATTTTTGTCTCTACAAGGGAACAAAAAGAGGAGAGGAGTCAAATCTTCCTTTCTGAGTTTGTACAGGATCTAGCAATCCATGACATCCACATCCATGGTGGATGACTGGGGCACTTTGGCATTAACACCATCCGGATCATCGTCACGTTGAAGAGTAACCATCTTCTCTGTGCTATTGCCAAAGTTGCTTTTGGTAGCTGTGCTCTGAGTCAGGCTGGAGTTTTCTGAATTACAGAATGGCTGAGGCTGGGCGGGAGAGGGAAAAGCAAAACCTGACAATTGTGCTGTGAACCAGTGTAATTAATATATCCCATATGTGACATTTAATTTAAACAATGAGCGGTGCCCAGCTGGGGTTTGAGTATCTCCAAGTGTGGAGTTGCCTCAGCCTCTCAGAGCAGCCTGTCCCAGCGTTTGACCACCCTCACAGTGACAAACGTGCTGCTTCTTGTGCAAAGATGAGGGCGGCGCTGGGGAACAGGCTGCCCGCGTGGCGCGAGGCGCCCCGATGGGATGAGGGCAGAGCTCCTTTTTCGGTTGGCACCAGCTGCCCGGCTCCGCTCCCTGCTTGCAGCACGTGCAGCTACGGGGAGCCACCTTATCTACCGGCCCCGAGCGAGGAAGCCTCAAACCACGGCTGGGAACAGTTTAAAGCAGATTTTTGTCACCCCAGAGGAAAGATCACAGGGGAATAACAGGCCCTTGTAGCTGTAAAGCAGCGATGACAAGATAAAGGTGCCCAACTCCTCTGTATATATCAAGGGGAAGGAACTGGGACATTTCTAATTCTCAGCTCTTCTGACTATTTTGTTTCCTAATGTGAAGTATGTGTACACCTGGTTTCTAATGTATGTAGGAAGCATGGGGCACATACAGAGAAGTGGGACATGCTAAAAAGGTGATCACTGGTGTGGAGTTTGAGGAAACGTAGCCATGAAAGTTAAAAGGATCTCTGCTGTGTTATGTGGAACATCTTGGGTACCACTCAAAGCCTAGAGACATGGTACCGAAGGCTTTACTGGACTCGTTTGATGTGTGACCTCAAGCCAAATTTACAGAATTATATTTCGACCTTAGGCAGTACCTTTCTCTGCTTCCAGGATGCCTTATGTTTGCAGGGGAGTTCTAGGAAACTGTGAACTGTGGAAAATGCCCAGAAAAGGCAAAATGTGTTTCGGGAAGAGTTCTTCAGAAGACAGGTTGGGTTGATCTGGCGATTGTCATCAGGTAATTAAGAGCTGTCACTGCCATCCTCATTAAAATAATGGACCAAGCTTTAAAACTCTGTGGAGAAGTGAGGGAAGGGAAGCCAGAAAATCACTTACAGGAGGAATGGGATCATATAAAAAGCTGCAGTATTCCAAATAAAATTGATTCACTTTATTTACTCCCAAATAAGCACCTGAATCAGTATGAATCAATACTAATGGAATCAATAAATGTACCTTGATTTAGTCTCGTTTAAAATGTATTGCAAAAGAGAACCAAAGGTAAGCTCTCCAAAAGCATTTTAATACACCCATGCGTGAAATACTGCTGTCAGATAAATTCAGATTATCCCGGATAAGGATGTTATAACACAGAATGAAAACCAGCAGCAGAGAGATATAAAAGCAAAGAAACTGTTAGTGCTGATTTCTTGGGAAATGTCACAAAGGGTGACGTGAGAAGCGGTGGTGCTTGAGCCCCAGCCCCAGTTAATATTTGTATCGCTGCTGTTTGCCTTGCACTTCTGCAGCGGCAAGAGAGAGCTCTCAGTCTCCACCCGTGCCAAATAATACTATTTTATTTAACTTTTTTATTTTTACCAATAAATGAGAAATAGGTCTTGTTTTTCTTCAAAGCTTACTCATCTCTGACACACCTGGCACCGCTTCTCTTTTGAAAAAGGTGGTATCGTTTCCCAAATTGTAATGACTCCTGAATTCTTTGAAACCTAATTGCGGAGCACGCTGATCTGGTTTTTACAGTGTTTTCTAACGTGAATTGGTGTCGGTGCCTGTTTCTGCCCAGCTTGCGACATGTGCCACCCAAAAAAGATTAAATTAACGCGAAAGCCAACCAAAAGCTGGACTAATGAAAAGGTCAAATACATTATTAAGCATTAGAATTCTGAGAAGTCCCTGTTGTGCAGGAGATTGTAACAAGAAGAGGAAGCAGCGCTGCATGAGCGATCTCTCGTGATAAAGATCTGGTGAGCAGAGAAGAGCGGAGGAAGTGGAGCACGTGTGATGATTCCTGTTACAGGACGTGGCCCTCCTCCTCCTCCCCATCAGGAGATCTGCTCTGGGCTTTGGCTGAAATATGCTGGAATTTGGTTAAACTCAGAAATAATTTTAACCTCTTGCTTATTTATTTCAGCAAATGAGAATCTTTGGGCTTATAGTTACAGAAGGGCATAAAAGGCTGAAGTTGTCTGATCCAAATAAAGCACCCTCTTCTCCTGTCCAAGGTGCACTGAGGGCCACCTCACCTGGAAGGAGTCAGTGCCACGTCTCTCTAGAGTCACCATCTCTGTACCATGCCTCCGGTGTAACTCAGGCACCTATTTTCTGGGACCTGGGATAGGACCACCAGCAGTGTCCCGTTTTGGCACGAGACTGGTTGATATCAAATTGCCGGGGCTGGTGACAATTAGGGCTACAAAGAATCTGTTTAAGCTCATCTTGTGGAAAAACTTTAAAGGTTTTGAATACCCTCTTGTTATTGTAAGGCTTGACTGGGTCTGTGATGTTTAGGTGCATCATCCAAGAGATGACAAAAGTTGGTTAAATTACCTCAAATATAAAGTAATAAATTATTATTCCTGTCACTCATTGCAATCTGCTGTGTACCTCAGCCATGGAGGTTTGTGTTTTGTGTCACTTAATGATTAGCCTCTGCTTTACCCTCAGGCAAACCCAGCTTACAAAGCGATGGTGATAGAGGTCCACCTGTGTCCATCTGTACTATAGCTCTAAGTTCATCCAGTAACGTACCGATGACGAGTCTCAGAGGATGGAGTGAGGTAGTACAACCTCTGAGGTCACCCCCCTCTTCAGATGCTGGCCTCAGACTGGATCTGGGCTTGGCTCTGCATGTTAGTGGATGGCTGAATTTCCTCCTTGGTTGAGGACACCAACGGAAGTGCAAGCAGGCTGGTCTTCCCCATACCAGCAGGTGTTTGGTTTGCTTATGGGGTTTTGCAGCCCTCCTCAATGACTAAGCAGCAGTGGGGGGCATTGGTGTTTTGGGTGTTTTGTTGGTTGGTTGGTTGGTTGGTTGGGGTTTTTTAGCCCTAATGTAGTCACAAGGGCACAAGAAAGCAAATTGTGGAGAGGAGGAAAACAGTCCCATTTCACAAAGCTCACCAAACAGCCCTGGGTAATTAATGGCTGAGAGTTGCTGAGGGCAGACTGGGTGGGGTTTGCTAACTCACCCATGCATGCAATTTCTCTGGGGGTGAGAAGAGGCGATGGCGTGGCAATATGTCATGAAAGGCATTGGAGAAAGCAAGGAGCAAGGGGAAAAACCTGCTCTGAGCCCAAAAAGGGGAGGAATCGCCGCATCTGTTGCATTTGGAAAGTGCTGCTGTATGCACAGACATGCAGGCACCAGCCCAAGAACCCATGCTAGTTTAGGGGTTTTATTACATGAATAAAATCATTCTAAAACTTGATTGATGAAAAAATAAAAGATGATACTCCACCACCTCCTCTCCCCACACAAGGTTTTTTCTATCGCCAATAATAAGTTGGAAGCACAGAGCTGAAATAGACTGTAAGAGACTAATTAAAAAAAAATAAATCGGGGCAATCATTGCAGTCTGTCTGCAGGGGAGATTTACCATTCAAGGCAGATGAGGCCCATCTTCACCATGGCTCAGGCCACCTTCTCAGGTGGAGACAGTAAATCCTGGTAGCAAGTGGTTGATCTCCCCAGTGCCCTGAAGGGTGCTCTGGTCCCATGCTTTGTGTTTCCCCATCGCACCCCAGCAAACATCGCTGCTGCGGGGCAAGAGGGGTGAAATCACCTGCCTGGCCCCTGGGAAGGGTTTGGGTTAGAGCTGGGGGGCACAAGGGTTGGGATAACACAAATGGGTGCTTTCGGATGCTGCCTCGCTAATTATTCAGCACTCATCTAGAAAAATAACTAGAAAAATACTTCTTCAGATTGTATCAGAATGGTTTGTGGTTGGCTTGAACTGGTGCTTTATTCTGTGATGACTGAAACATGTAGTGTTTATAAAGACCTGGACTTTTAAAAAACGATGACATACGGGGTTGGGTTTTTTCATTTCTTTCTGCCCATTCACCATGGAAGAAAAAAAAATCCAAACAAAAGCTTTGATTGATGCCTGTTGATTTGCTTCCTTCCATGCTTTTGTTTCTCCTTGTTTGCTACCTGGCATTCTCCCTGCCTTTGGAGATGCTAGCAAAGAAACAAAAGGGAAAACAAAACTCTGGTGCTGCAATGTTTTCCAGATATAACTGTGTTTTGCTGTAAGGAGATGAAAAGGGAAAATTAAAATCCAAACCTGTCGTGTTTCAGTTTCAGGCCTCCAAATAAGATTCTAACCTCACTGCAAGCACTTTAGGGCAGAAACTGTCTTGCCATGTGTGGATAGCAAAGAAACAATCCTTTTCTGATGGTGCTATGGGAACCCCTTACGTTACACTGTCCTACCCGTCATGCAGCTGATTTGAAGATCCGTGTCATTTATCTTCTTTAAAAAAAAAGAAATAATAATCTTTCCAGAAACAAAGAGCTTCCTTTTACCTCCTTCAGACGCCTTTCTGGCGAGGGCTGGTTTTAGGTCAAGAACCTGCCTCTGGTTTCGGGTGGCAGCTTGTCAGGCAGGATTTAAATTTTTTTTTAAATTTTTTTTTTTGTGGTCCCATGGATGAATGATTGGCCTAATTCAGGAATTCTAAAATTACGATTATTCTCTCTGAGCATGAGAAACACACCTGCAATTTCTCACGGAATATGCTCAGTGGTAGAAAATTCGCGTTCCCTCCCGCGCCGATGTGTGAAACGTCTCCTTATGTAAAGAGCAGCTGAGCTCCTCTGCTTACTGCTCCACCAGACTCGCCTTGCAAAGGCTCACTGTGTTTGTTTGTGCGCCGGCGGTTAATGCTCATTAAGCCGAGAGACTAATAGCACTGCCTGGAGCCAAGCAAAGTGGAAGGCAGTTGCTTTATGAATTTCACCAGCTTGATTTGGCAAGCGCGGGTGGTGCTTACCTTGCGCTGCTCCTCGTGCCGGTGTTGGTGTGCCAAAGCCCGAGGTGGCTTTATGAACTGCACCTCCCTGCACCAAACTTCACTTCTCCCCCCACTGCTTCTTTTGTGCACGGGGGATTATCTGTGTGCGACAGCAAGTGGTAAACTGAGGCATCTGGCTCCAGAGTGTGTCATGTGAAATATGTCAGCGGTGCTGTAGTGCTGAACTATGAGAAAGTGTCACCAGGCTGACAGGTCAGAGGAAGATCAGGGTGCTGATAACTTTGCGCTCTCTCGAGGCAGGAGAAATGGGCCAAGGCTAAAAATCTGGTGTAGCACCAAGGGCAATGGGGGATTCCTCAACCTCTTTGCATCCCATGCACTTAATGAAAAATTTCAGTTAGAGAGAAAGATGAGAAGCACTTTGGGTTTGGTCTGAAGTTGTATTCTCAGGGATAAACAAGCCTTAGGTACCTGGAACAGGTTTTTCCTTAAAAAAAAAATTGTACCTGTGAAGTTGGGGTGTCCAATGAGCTGACCCATATCTGTCAGTAAGCATGAGGCCAGCTCCAATGAGACAATGCCCAGGGGATGTGCCTTCCCGAAGGCATCGGAACCCAGCTCTGACAGCTACGAAATCACCTTGTCAGCTGCACCGGGTGGATGGGACGAGGAACAGACCCTGCAAGGCAGCCAGCGTGTTAGGTGGTTATCAAGGAGCCAGGCTCCAAATGGAGTCACTCATTTCTAACGTTAGCTCTTTATTAGAGTTGTCTTGTTCAGACTGGGCAAATTCAAAGAACTCTTGTCTCATGACAGGAATGATTGCAGGTGTACGTGGCAAAGGCTGGGGTCTGACTTCAAGCAGGTATTTGAAGATAAAACGTGGTGTGATGCTCCCTGCCATGGCTGGAGGCTTCTTGAGGAATGCTGGAAGTTGCAACCACAGAAGAACCTGGTCAAGGGTTGGCAGCAGGATATTGTGTTTGTGGGCAGAGGGCTTGAGGTGCTGTGCACCCATCTGATCCAAGGGAGAGCTTTTCTCCAAGATCCCTTGGCAGAAGAAGGGCTGAGGGGATCTTAACCAAGGTTTTGGGATGCTGAGGATTGGGCTGGAAATGGAGTAGGTCAATGTGGCAGGGAAGCTGGCAGTGCCCACTTCTGCCTGCCCTGGGGCTCTGGCTGTGACCATACCAAAGAGGCCAAGCTTTGGTTCAGGCATGTGCAGAAAACCATGCCTGGGTAAATGTCATATTGGTAAAAAAAAAAAAAAGCTAATTAAAGAAAAGCTAATCAGTCCTGGTGGGTGTGATTTGGGATTTTTCCATATGCATAGCACCTGTCTTTAAGTCTCTTGGGATAAAATCCATCACGTTTTTCTCTTCCAGAAAGGGGAAGATCTCAAGTTCCTTGAAAGGCTCTGCTGGATGGTCAAAGAACACACAAGCAGGGCCTGAAGGGGATTGTCCTCAACACTTATGGTTAAGCAGGTGGTTAAAATTGAGACTTAATACCAAAAAAACTAAGCAGTGGTTACAGCATCCATAGGGTATTTATCTGATAAGCTGTGGCTGGGACACACAAAAGTGTCTAAGGGACTCGGGCACCAGAGACTCACTTATTTTGTCCAACAGCTTTGGGCTTCTCAGCCTTCTGCAAACATTAACGTAATTTGTCTGGATGATGAGTGCTTATGTTTAAGTTATCGTCAGATAACTTTGAGTCTCACTGGATGATGGTGCCTCCATAGTAAAAGTTAACCTTTCTCCTGGATGAGTTAGTCTTGAGTGACAATTTCATTCCTTCACTTTGAAGAAAAGATGCATCTGATCTTCAGACAGAAGTTGAAATTAGATCTCATGTTTGCTGAAAATACCTTAATTAATGAGACATTGATTTAAGGATTTTGCTTTTTTTCTTCTTCCTTTTTGAAAGGAGAGTTATCCTGCTCAAATTCTTAATCTGAAAGATTGAAGTTCACCGTTGAGGAGTAAATCTCAAGCATGAAGAAATCCCAGGAGTACAGAGTTATGGGGAGGTGAGATAAGAGATACCTCCAACCCCATCATTGCCTCACTGAAGGTTTCTTGGTCCTTTTGTTGAGGTGGGGCAAATGGCCTTTGGTGTGATGCTTAAAAGGATCTTGTCTTGAGACATGTGGCTCTTTCTACCCATTTACAGCCCAGGAAACATCTCCATCCACTCCAGGCTCAGGTTTCTGCTATGGGCACCAGCCTTTTGAGAGCTCTGGTAAGTCTCAAGGCTGCAGCCCTTCAGCCTCTTTCTCAAGACCTTGACTCAGTAAAGTCAATGTAAGTGTAACCATGGCCTCTGAGAGCCTTTGAATTCACATAGTTCTAGAAGCACATCCATTAGGTTTAGTGTCCTGAATGCAAAATATAATAACAATAATTCTGGAATTGATTTATTTTAACTTGACTTAATACATTTTCTTATTCTAGCTTAAGAGCATCCAGAAAAGCTCATCTAGTCAATTTTCAAGTGTCAACAAGCTGTTTTTCTTGGTCTGACAAATTCATCTTTGAAATGGGAATAACTTAGTCTCCCATATGGTGTTGAAAGCTACTTCATAGCGGAAATCTCCTGTATATTCATACAAAATTTTAGAGGAGCAGGTGGAAATTATCTGGCAATTAAAGTTAGTGCTATGGAGCTAGGACTTGGAATGACATAGTCAATCTATTCAAAGTTCACATCTCCCACTGTCAGCAGTTGGTTACGTGACTGTTCATCGTGCTGCTCCTCAGGGAGGAAAAAAAAGCCCTTGAAGAGATGGCAGAAGATTTCAGCCGATTTCTGATAACTGTGTTTGAGCAGATGATTGCATTTATCTGAAAGGAAATGGTTAAAAGCAGTTCTTTAGCATTTCTGGCTCTGACGTTTTTCTGCAGACTTATTGGGGTATTAACGAAGAAAAGTAGCTTTCTGTGAATGCAGGAAGTGGCCTCCAATAAAGTTTAGAAAATTTCACAGAAAACCAGACATAAAAAGGTCAAGACTCTCCTCAGCCATTCACGTCTAATTTTATTTTGAGCAGTAGATTTCTTTACTCACTTAAAATACTCAGGTCTGAGCAATAATACAGGACAGTTGCCATTACCCTGTAGGGGAAGTGTCCATCATCCTCTTGCAGCAGCAGCTAAAGGTGTATCAATCATCATTCTTCTGAATTGCACCATATTTTTGTGACTATTCATAGCTCACGTTAGATCATGAACAAAACATTTTTCTCCATTGTAGAAATGGCAAACTTGAGGATTTTTTGCTTGTTTTTTTTGTTTCTCTGGCTTTTTTCAATTTACGTTGAACTAGTTTTTCTCATAACTCCCTGAAAGGATGTGCTCAGACTTTCCAAACTAACCTGACTGGAAGCCCCGATTAACTATTTTCCCTCCAGAATTCATGACTTGTAGGGTGGAATAAGCATGTGAAAAACAGATGGTTTGGCTGGAAAATGGTTTACATTATTGTTTCAAATATATAGAAAATTGAAGTAAGAGGCTCCAGTGAGGCCTCATCGATGGACAGGAAGATTTGCTACCTGTGTGTGGTAGACACTGCTCCTGCTTAAATTTCTTCCTGATGTTATGGTGAGGAGCATCGTGGCATTGCCATGAAAATGCTGACGTGCAGTGAGGATCCCAGAGACCCCCCTCAGCAGTATGAATGTTCATCAGCTCTTCACAAAACAGAAGCAAAGCCACGTGGCTGGTGGGAATGGAGAAGGTCCCATGGAGTGGTACCACATGCATGTGCAAAGTGTACTGATGGAGAGAAGCGCTTCAGGGTCAGCCATGAGGGTTTTGAGACTCAGCTGGGGGATGTCCTTCTAAATATATAAAACTGCATATTCACTTCACCACATGAGTAGTAAAAATGGGTATGAGCAACCTAGGTGAGACCGGTTCCCCGGGGAGCAGATGCTCAGGTGGGATCTTAGAGCTATTCAGAGCCTGATGCTCAAGGAGCTGAGGGTCCTTTCCATCCCTCTGGGGCCTTCTGGTGATCGGGGAATTCAGTGCTTGGCATGAGTGGTCTTGGAAGAAGTGAGAGTTTAGCTGGCTTAAAATTAAGCAATGGAAATTAAAAGGGAGCACAACTGATCTCAGCTGGAAACTGGTGCATTTTAAATATGAGATAGTCCTTTATTGCAACCTGTGTAAGAGTTTGCCAGTGCCCATGATTTATTATAGGAGCTGAAAGAAATAGCTCTGCACAGTGGGATAAACATGCATTTGACTTGGTTCCAGGTATGACAATAGTTAAGAGCCATCAAAAAATAGCTGCCAACAGTCTTGTCTAACTCAGATGATCCTGATTTTCTACTTTTTTTGTCAAACCCTGCTCCCTTGTTCCTTTCTGATGGAGCCGAGGACGTAATTTCCCTTTGAGAGCAGCTTCTGCTCCTATCAGCATTAACCATGTTTTCTCTGTAGGACATGAAAAGCCTTGGAAAGAAGACTCTCCCTGCCTTCCCCTGCTTTACTGGCAAGAAATGCTGGGTGCCAACCACTGAGAACACAGAGGATGGAAAGAGGTTTGACCTCTAAGGTTCAGAATACGCCAGCAACAACATATCTAAGATGATTTATAAAGAAAAAAGATTATCCATTGGGAGTTACTGAAAGAGTATTGCCACTTGCTCCTGACAACAGCAACTGGAAATACCAGACTGACTCTTTTTAACCCCTCCTCTCTGAAGAGGACAGCGAGAGACCAGGTAAGCATTCATAGGTATCTGTGCTGTGGAAAATCGGTGTGAGTGGAGTGGGTGGATGCCTGATGTGCACTATTGGGCTACAGGGCTCTTGTCTGAAATAAACCCAAAGCCCGAGCGTTTGAGGTTTGCTGGCACAGAAGATGAAAAAAATTTTGCAGCTGTTTGTGATGGGGATTATGTGCACGCTGTGCATTTGCAATGTTTTGTCTTGCATGCTTAGGTAGCATTGCAACTGGAATTTTGTGGTGCTTTTCCTCTTGTTCTGGGAGAAACATCTTCCCAGACAGGTTAAGTGTGATGTGTATTTGGATGACCGGCTAGGTAAGGTGATACATAAAACAACAATGAAAAATATGACACTCTAACTGGAAGAATATTAACTTCAGGCACTTTCGTAGTCATTTTACAGAAATGGAAACAAAAGTTGGCTAAGAATGTTTACCCCTAGCCACAGGTTAAGCAAAATAGCTATTTTATGCCTTTTTTTCCCCATCAGGCTGTTTAAACCAGCTTAGAAATTAGTTTGAACTGTCGAGTTTTCATGCATAATGTGAGCTGTGGACATTTTTTTTTTTCTTCCAACTTATAAAATAGTCGGATTTTGAAAAATGTCATAGATTTTAAGGTGGTCAGACATGTAACAAATGGTTATGAAGTATGGAGTGGGTTTCAGGTTATTCTTTGAGTATAAAGACGCTTAAGAAAGCCACAATTCTGAGCAGTTCAGTTCAAATACTTCCTTGGTATTTGAGAGGCAGAGCTTTTGCTCTGTCCTGTGAATTTCCATTCTTTTCCAGGATACTGGGGAGAAAGGCTGTCCTGAAGAAAAATAACTTTTAAGTAGAAAATAATACCGCAGTAAGAGTGTAGAGTGTGTGGCGGGTGTAAGCTGAATGCTGCCTTTATGGGAAGGCTTATATTGAAACATGGAACATGCGTAGTCCCTGGCTTTGAAGGAGAAGATGAGCTGTTTTTGCCTTGTTGGAGGAATTTGATCTTGAACTGAATCCTACAGCCTTTAAAACCCATAGTGGTGATGTCTGTCTTCCAGCAGTCTGTGCAGGTGTGTGTCTCAGTTCTTTTGGACCCAGAGGCATTTCTTCACCTGTTGCTTCATGGACTAAGACTCAAAAATGCCACACCAAATGCAAGAATATTGCTTAGGGAAACTGAAGATAGCCTTACCTTGAAATCCTGTCTCCTCCTTGCTACATGCATCTGAAGGCACGTGTCATAGCTGCTCTTATAGTCATAAGCTATATAATTGTAAGATATAATTGTACGCTATAGTTATAAGTAGCTGTAAGCTACTTGGATACCCTAAAAACTGTGGAGGTGGAAAGAATGAAATGTTTCAGGAGGGCATGTGCAGGAAGAGAAGCCCTTGCTTAGGGACATATCTCCCCTGTTACACACAGATGTGCAGGTGGGGAAGAGCAGACTTGAAGAGAAACCCCTCACTGGCTGTAAGGCAGGGACCCTCAGGGTGCTGCTGCCATGGCCCCAGCCACACTGTCCAGCTCTAGTGGTGCCCACCCATTTGCTATTATTTGAAGGTTTGGGTCTGCTTTGAAGTGAATTTTTGCCATCCATATGGAATATAAGGGCTGGTGGTTGGCATTTTTAAGGAGAAGAGCCACATGTTTCTTCATCAGCTGTGGTTGACTGGATCTCAGGGCAAAGAGGGAGGAGGAAAAGATGTATAAGTTTGGATGATGAACCCCTTTCAAGGGTGTTCTGCCTCAGCCAGCGGTTTCTGTAGCTTAACATCCAGTGGTCAGTGTGTGGATGGAGGGGGAATTTTTTCTCTTCTCACCCAGAGGAGAAATCTGTCATATTCACAGCAAAATCTATCAGTTCCAAGCTCCTTCACCCTCTAAAAATCCTTCTGCTCCACTCACCTGCCCCATGCCAGGCCTGAGGCTCTAGTACTTACCAGCCCCTTGCTCCTCCTTCATCCACGCTTTTCCAAGAGGCTTCAGATTTGGGGTGCAGGACTTTTTTCCTCTCCCATGCTTTCCTTTGATACGTTCATCACAAGCCAGCCCTGGAGCCTGTGGTGGCACCAAGGTGGGCAGAGGGAGATGAGCTCATGCCCCTGTGTGAAGGCAAGCCCAGACAGTGTGGGTCAAATTCAGCTATCTGCCCCACTTTGCTGGCTTGCAGGGTGGAGGGGAGGGAGAGATGCTAAACTGGTCACAAAAAGGCTGTTCTCAGTGCACAGTGCTGCAGAGTCCATCTGAAAACATCTCCTCGGTTTGGGCAAGCTGGCTCTCCCACGGCGGGGAGTGGTCCCTTGCTCTTGACAGCCCAAAAGCAGCAGAGGAAGCTGGCGTAGTCACGGCCGTTATTGTGGGATGTGTCAGAAAATGCCCATGGGAGGAGACACATGGACTGTCCAGCTCTGTTCCAGCTTTTTGCCCATCTGTGTCCCTAGAAGCACAGTCCAGAAGGGCGCAGTGTCCTCTTCTGAGCCCGCAGCAACAGGTTCGCAAGCTCAGGTCCTTTGTGGTCCCTCTCAGATACTTGTCATTGACCTTGAAGATGCAAACTGGCAGTAACTGAGAAGATTCTGGGTTTCCTGAGGTTAAAAGTCATGTATTGTCAGCAGTGGCTTCAACTCTAAATTGAGACAGGGTTCGTCTGGGCAGTATCTGACACACAGCTTACAACTTGTTAAAGCTGAAATTAAGATGCTGCTTCGGATCAAAACAAAATCCCCTCGTATTAAGATATTATAAATATGTTTTCTCCTGTAGGATACTGACTAAAAGGGGCTATTTAAAGGTGTTTTTATGAGAAGCATCTATGGATGCTGATGGCAGCTGTCTCTGCTATCTGCCTATAGGATGCAGACATTCTTGATCAGTCTTTAGATACTACATCTGTATGTTAAACTTGAAGATTGAGGTTTTTTTCAAGCTTTCTAGGCTGTGTTTAGGTCCCTGTTGCTTGGGCATCATGGTGCAAATGCTATTTCTTTTTTTTTTTTGAAAGATCAGCACAACCAGGCCATGTGATCTGGCTGCACTCTGGACTGAGAGGCCACAATGTTTCTCCCCAGGTACCACGATCTCATAGCAGAAGTGGAATGATCTCATTTGTCTTTTGTAGGTGACAGTCCATGTTACACAAAGACCACAAGGCATGTGCAGGACTGTTTGTCTGATAGGGATCTAACCACTCTTTTAAGGAGAATTCCCCTAGGGGTTGAAGTTCACACTTGACATTACTTACTAATATTTATTTTCAAATGTAACACGTCAGCACAAAGGGAAGACTCTTAATACAGGAAGAAGTCAAATTCCAGTGAATGCAACACTGGATTTGACCCAGATATCTGGCCAGAAACTCTAAGTGTGAAGTAGCTACCCTAAAGTTCTTGCTTTCCAATTAGGAAGATGTCAATAAGCGCACAACTAAGCAGCAGTCTGGTAAACATAGGGATATTTTTATTAAACAGCTTTGGGATACAATATTATTTATACTGACCTTGTTTTCCAAATCTTCAGAGGCCCAAGGAGAAAGCTTGAAATTCTGCAAGGAGTAAGGCTCCTTCATTATACTGCTTCCCATCTGTCAAGTTAGTTTTTAGGATCTATACGTATTCATCTCGCCGAGAACAAGGGGATTTCACAGGCAGGCAAGCACGTGAGTGAAGCTTTGTTTATCAATGAAGGGTCTCAGAGCACTTTCATGTGTCACACGGACATGAACTGAATGCCAGGCGAGTGGGTTGTGAGTGAGCTCAGATTAGCTGCATGCTCTGAGATATAGCAGGGAACCTGTAACTGCTGTATCCAGAAGCTTGGATGGATGTGGGGGTATGAAGTGGGACCTCAGGTTCACACGCAAAGAAATCAAAGCCTTTGGGTTGCAAGAGGGAAGAGAAGTGAGGTAACCTTTCCCTTTGGTGTCTGTGATGATAATTTCCTAATGACATCATATAAGGTTGCAATTCTCTTGAATGGTTGAGAAGGTGCCAGGCAGTAAGTAGACTGGTGGTGTAACCAGTGAGGGCAAGCCCTAAGCCTGGATAAAAGGCTGTGATTTTCCCAAGCTCTTAAGAGACTCGGCATCTCCACTTCAAGCCCTATGATAACTTAATGGGATATGTTTCCATTTTTCCTTTTCAGTGCCCAGAGAAATTTTCAGTGGGCTAAAGAAGGAGCAGCTGCTGTGTCTGAGACACAGAGCACCACGTGCAGGTAGCCACCATGGGGTTTGACCCAGCTCCTGATGAGCACTGGCTGGGCAGAGGGCTGTGAGGAGCAACCTGGGCTCCCCAGATCTGGCCTGGCAGTACGTGGGGCTGCTTGTGAGAGGTGATGTGACACCAGGCCTGACGAGCAGCGCCTGGTGGTTCATGTTCACTTTCATGGAACTATTTATTACCTTTTGGAAAATGTAATTAAAAGTGAAATCACCCATTTCACATATGGTTTATTGGCCGCATCTAATTAAAGTCTGCCTGGGAGAGAGGTGCTGCGGTGACTGCGGGTGGGATCCCAGTGAAATCCTACACCTGAAATGCCTTCCCAGGCCATGTGCAGACCAGGGGATTGAAAGATGGAATAAAAATAAATAACACTGGCTGCAGGAAACAGGTGAAATGATTATTACTATTACAACTAGTTTGCTTCTGTCCCCAGTGAGCAGAGGCAGAAGTGGGGTAGTGCTGCACACATGAGGTAATCCCCAAGCTGCTCTGAGACCTGGCAAACTTGTGATGAGTTTTTGCCATCCTTCTGCACGGCAGAGACCTCACGTAGCTGTTTGCTTCTTGCCCTGCCATTGATAATCCTTCAGCTATATTCTTGTGATTTCATACAGCTCGGTCAGTCCTTTGTAAATTGGGCTGATCTTTCAGTGCAGAAGTGCTGATCTTTCCAGCACTTTTGCTCAGTGTTGGTGTTTGGCAGGTTAAAACTTGCCCAGAACTCAGATGTGTTGATGCTGATTTTTCCCTGAGTGAGGATGGGGAGGCGCATCCCTCTGTGCATGGTTGAGGCGTGTGTGGGAATTACAGACCCTTCCTTAGGAGGGGAGGCAGCTCTGGCAGCAGTTTAGGACCAGCTCTAAACCTCACAGCAGTTATGGTGCACGCTGTCTTTGCAGCCTGAGTAAGCTGTCGGGCACTGGGTAGCATCAGGTCAAGTCCATTGACATCTGGTTTCTGGAGGCTGAGCTGCCAGCAGTGCCTGTGCTAGCTGGCTTAGAGTAAGGTAGCCTATCTGCTAAAGATGCAGTGACCTCTGTGTGCTGCAGTAATGGTGTTCTTGACCTCTTTTATTGAAGGACCTTGAAATTAAGGTAACTCCTGAGGCCTTTAGAAATAGACCCATGTAAGTCAGGAAGAGGCATATTAAAAAAAAAAAAAATCATGGCCATCCCATTCTGTAGCTTTTCCTACTCAGCCTGGAACACGTGGAGTTTAAATGAGCAGTGAAGCACATGGTGTGGAGCCATGCTCAGGGACACAGTGCCCATCTCCATCAGACGTTTCCTTAACACCCTGTACCCACGTGCTGGGCCCAAGTGCTGTGGTGTTCTTTGGCCAAAGGGGAGCTGGTTATAACGCACATCATGATTGTAACATGCATCATAGTTGGGTATTGGGAAGAATTTATTCACTGGAAGTGTTATCAAGCCCTGGACCAGGCTGCCCAGGGAAGTGGTTGAATCACCGTCCCTGGATGTATTTAAAAATCACATAGATGTGGTGCTTAGGGACATGGCTTAGCAGTGGACTTGGTAGAATTAGCTTGATGGTTGGACTTGATGATCTTAAAGGTCTTTTCCAACCTAAATGATTCTATGATCACTAGAATGAATTAATTTTTATTTCAATATTGCTCTCATGGGTTGGTTTTTTGTTGTTTTGCTGCTCTGTCAGTGTTTGGTGTTTCACCTAATGCCTGGCTTCAGATAACTGATGGTGTATGGAGGACTTGTGCTCCACTTGGAAAGCACGGGTCTTGTTCAGGTGGCTGCAGCTACAGCTCCCAGCCCCAGTGCTCTGTGTCACCCTGGCTCTGCTCCTCCCCAGCCAGTCCTGGCGGCCCTCCCAGTGCCTCCTGAGATGCACCTGGATCTCTTCTGGGCACCTAGGTCCAATCAGGGCATGTCCCTAAATTGCTGTGCATGAGTGAAAACCTTGAGAAAGCAGGAGATGAGTAACCTTTCTTCCCTGGTTCATGAGTTTTGGGGCAGTGTTGGGGTTCACTGAGGAGTGAACTGTTTGTCAGCTCTTAAAAGCTAAGAGAGTTATTCCATGTGGCACAATGATGGTGTGTGCCCATCTTCTTAGAGGCAAAGCAGTTGTTGCATCTCATCCTCTAGTACCAAGCCATGTTCAGCTTTTCCCATGGCTTCTTCCAGTTCTCCACAGCCAGGTTGCTCTAGGCTAAAGCAAACCTTGGAGGGAGGTGCCTTCCCTGAGCCAGCAAATGAGGGAGAGCTCTGCAGAGCTGCCGTAGTGAAACGGGGAGAGCTTTCCTATTGCTTGCTGCAGAGCTGGGCCCCTTGGCACTCCCCCTTTGCTTAACCCTTGCTCTCACACCTGTTCTCACGCTCGCACCTCCAGAGCTCTGGAGCCACTTCTTGCACCTCCCACAAGTGCACATGCTTTTGCTCCAAGAGCCTCCCTGGATTTCGGACCTGTGTGTGATCAGAATGAATTAGACTTGGCTGAGGCATGGGATTATTGCAGACCTGTCACTTCACAGTATGTTCCTGTTACAGCCCACACTCATGTCTGCTAGTATTTTAAAGTAAACTTTAATTAGCATCTTCAGAAGAGTGTGAATAAATTGTTTTGTTGTTGTTTTAGGTTTGGGTTTTGTTTTAAGGAAAAAAGTGTTTACTCACCAAGGACATGTTTCCAAACTCTTCATCCACTGTAGTCCTGATTTTCTGATATCTCACTGTGCGTATTACTGTGAAGCTCGGCATGGTTCTGTTGGTGGGAGCAAGGTTGCTCAGCGGTGGGGTAGGACATGTTGTGGAGGCACACGCAAGTGCTGGAGTATTTTTGGGCCATATTGGAGCAATGCTGTCAGACTCCTGATGGCTTTGTGTGTCCCATTTACTAGCAAACTATTCCAGGACCAGCTAAGTAGATCTGTGTGTCTGCCTTGGTTTAGTGTAGCAGCTCCTTTACCTATAGCCAGATGGGCATAGCTTGGGCTCAGTGCCCTCAAACGTCTTCAACAGCTTCTGTCTGGCAGTGCTGCCATCCAGCAAGACTGGGGAGATCTTCCCCTTATTGTAAATAACGTGTCTGAGATGCATTTTTGCAAGGGGCATTGAGCATGTTTTCCAGACTTCACTCCAGAAAGGGTCAATCAGGTATCCAACGTGGTCCAGAGATCTGCTCACAGACAGCAATGGGATGCAAAGGATGGTCTGTACATGGCTGAATTCTTGCAGAATTGCTTGACTGATGAAACTAAGTCTATTAATACCTTGTAAAGGTTTCTACCCACCCAACCCATTTACTAGACTAAATTTGTGAAAGTGGTGGGATAATGAATTAGAAGGAGATGACCTACAGACCTGTTCACCCTCTTTGTGGGGAGAGCGTTAAGGAAGGGCTGAGAAATCAAACTGGAGTAGGGGTGTTACCTGCACTGGCACATAGTAGTGATCCCCACCCCACAGCATCTGTTTTAAAAGGTGGGGTGTGATGTAAATCTGCTGCCTGAGATACTGGAGGCAGGCAGAAATAAATGAGTAAAGTAAATTAGAACTAAATTAGCAGCAGCAGGGGCAAAGTCTAAATATAAAGGCCTGGCTGGTAAGCAAAATTTTTCAGAGGAAAGAAGATGTTGACTTGGGTGAGTGATGAGGATTCCACTGGCTTTTGCATTGCAAGGAAACGTACTTGAGCAAATGTGCTGGTATGAAGTGTTCAGGCTCATAGATTGACTCCTTTCAGTTTCAGCCATGCATGGCTTCGGTTCCACCCATCTTGTTTAAACAAACATACTTGGTGGGGATAAGGCAAGGAAAATCCTGTTCTCTGCTTGTGTTTGTTCTTCCCTCTGCTCCTCCAGCAGGGACACTTGAAACACAGATGGAGCTCAAGGCGTTAGGTTTTAACAGATCCAAATCAATTTGATGTGCCCTTAAAAAATCCCACAGTCATTTCCAGCAGCATCCGCAGAGCTGCTAACAGCCAAGCGTGTGCCCAGTCACTAGCTGCTGCATGTATTGGTTTTCTCTCACTGAAAACCATTCTTTTTCTGTCATGTGAAGGCTTCAAGTGTGGCTTTTTGGTGGCATCAACACAAGAGCATCTTTGGAAGTTAAAAAGTGGTGTTATCTGGAGTATCAACATGGGAACAGCAGGGCAGTGGAGACTGGGTTGTCCTCTTGTGCTTCTAAACCAGTTCCCAGTTTCCTGGTGAGACCTCTGTCAGTGAGGGCCAGATAAAAAGGCTCCCTGTAGGTAGTCAAAAAAAGGATAAAGTCTGAGAATTGAAATGCCCAATTCTCTGACCTGTCAGTAGTGAAAATGGGCTACCTGTGCAGCTCAGCCCCTCTGTCTCTTCCAGCAGTTCCCCAGAAGACACAACCCACTGCTCAAAGGAGCACCCTCTGCCTACTGGGAAGGACTGGAGAAGAGTTGGTCCCCATTGCTTCATAAGAAGTGATGAGGGGATGCAAGAGAACAGACAGGCCATGCTGTGCTTACCCACTGGTGTACGGCATTGTCCTCCTTCGCATGAAAATGTGTATGTGTTGACTTACAAAAATAACAAGAGGCTTCAGAATAGGAAAGATTATTCCATTTACGCCAATTGGGCTTTATTCCTTTCCCCGAGGTCTCAGAAAAGTGATGATGGCCATGGACCTCAGGAATTCTGTAATCCAATGTCCCATGCAGAGCAGGACTGTCTCCAACACCAGATCAGGTGGCTTCGAATACCCAAAGCTGCATCACTGCTGTGGGTGGAGACGTCACCACCTTTCCAGGTGACCTGTTCCAGGTCTGTGCTACACCCCTACTGCAATTCATTTTTTTTTCTTAGTGTCCAGTCTCAGCCTCACAAGCCACAATGGGTGCCCATTGCCCCTACCTGCCATTACCAAGACAAGTGGCCCCATCATCATTGCAGCTTGCCTTCAAATCCTGTGGGCAGGTGCTTGACTGTAGAAAGTGAGACCAATTTCCCTTTTTTATCGGTTTTGTGCTTGGAAATTACTATTTGTACTCCTTGGCATTGCTACTGGAGGAGAAAGTGATTTTCTGTGACCATGACCTCCTCAGCTAGGGAACAGCTGCACAAGAGCCAAGCCCTGTGAGAAGGGTGGGAAAGTCCAACCCATGCAAGTCTTTAGGGCAAACTGTTTCTCTGAAGAAGAGTTCACTTTCTTTCTTTCATGGCTTACTCTACTGAAATCAGAGAGAGAGAACTCAGTAGCTATTAACATCGATTGTCAGCATAAATGATCATAAGGGACTGAGCTCTGATCGGGAAGCTCTGATGCAAGTTCCCAATCTCCCCTATTCTTTTCCTCTTCTTCTGACTCACCTGGTCTGGTTGCTGCTTGTTGCTCCATCCTGGGGGAAGAAGAGCACTCAACAAGTTGCTCACCTCTCCTGTGACCTCTCCAGAGCCGCACCTTTGTTGGATGACAGCAACAAAAACAGCACAGAGAATTCCCAAAAGGGTGAGGACTCCTTAATCCCTTCAGAAAACCAACCCGATACTTCGTGGGTGGGTCCCTGCTAGTCTCAGAGTAAATTAACATCTCCTTCCTCATCCACAGCAAATGCCAATCCCATGCGCCTCTGGCCAGTCTGCCTCCCTGTTTGCAAAAGGAGTGCTTCATGGGGACAAGGATCTTGCCCTCTTAAAATCCCATCCGTTTTCCCTTTTCCTAGTCCCACATGTGGCTATCTAAGTTATCTGCCTAGCAGCCAGTGAGACAGTCTCCACATCACCACCAGCTTAGGTCATTTGACAGTTTTGCTGCTTCCTCAGTGAACTCTCCAAGTTTTCCAGAACTGTGTTTCTCTTTGAACTGCATACTTTGTCTATTTATTTAGCATCTTTCTTGCATCCTATATTTCATATAGTCACATCACTATGGTTATGGAGACTCTCTGTGGTCAGTATCAGACATTAACCATTGAGATGTTGGAGAATTTGCTTCCATTTTCAGAGGAAAAGGCTAAAAGAAGTCAATTGTCCAGGTTACATGACAGATTGCAGGTGACTCCAGACTCATGGACCCCATGCCCATCTAGTCAGACCATCCTTTCTGTTTGGTGCTTCAAGAAAGACATGTTCTGTAGGGCAGACCCCAGCTCGCAATCCTTGTGTTAAGAAACCTTGAAGTTTTCCTGCATTTCCTTGAATTTGTAAGGTTATGACTTACCGATCAAGACCATAGCAAACCAACATCTTGTTCTACAGCTTCCTTACAGGGATGATTCATATGGACTGCTGATGGCATCTGGCACCAGGGTTTGGCTGTTCTTCTGGAAATAGTGAGCCCTTTGTGGATATCTGGTTGTTAGATGTTGAATTTTTGTTTGCTTTCACCTGAACTTAATTCAGACTCAGGTGCCACACATCTCCATTAATCCTCTTAGCTGTGATTTGGTTGCACCCTCTTACCTGAAAGAAAGGAATTCGATAATGCACCGCTGAAATGAGCTGCAGTGATCTGACATTCAAACCCAGACAAACAAAACTCTCTCAACTCGCTTGGAGAAAAACCACATCAATTATACTGTCAGTGGTATTTACCTTGCAGAGTCCTGAACCATCCCAAGGCTGAAACATGTGCTGTCAATGTCTGGGGCAATGCTGCTGTGGTTAAGGATGTGCCCCGACTGCCAGGGTGGACTGGGGGCACAGCACGCAGGGGTGCACCCCGGGGCTGAACGAGGAGCCCACAAATGCAGCAAAATCCAACGGAGTTCAGAAAAGCACATTTGGGGCTTGCTTAAAAATAAATAAATAAATAAATAAGGGAAAGGAAAGGGGAAAAAAGAAAGAACCTGCTGGACAAGGAGGGATTTGCCGAGTTCCCTCAGCGCTGG
>NW_008584486.1:0-14039 GCF_000691845.1 Merops nubicus | reverse complement strand
AGGGAGGAAGAACTTTAGACTTATTTATTTGAATAAGAAAAAAAAAAAAAGTTTTTTTTTGCAGCGAAATCACGCGCGTGCCATAGATTAGCTGTGGGCAGGGATAGGCTGCCCGGCCGCCGGCCGCCGGGACCCCTAGCATTTTTTTGTTGCAGTGGGGCAGCTGCTGGGAGAGAATAGACAATAGAGCAGCTGTCTTGCACTGGCACCCTGCACACCAGCTGTCCACTCTTATCTGCACACACACTTTCGGGGGATATTAAGAGGTGGAGCTGTGTGCATAGAATTGGAAAAAAGGACTTCTGACCCTCACTGGGAAGGGAAGGGGGGTGATGGGCTGTGGGGAAGGCAGCAATTGTGAGTCCTCTTTTGTCTGTGTGCAACTGTATTAAGAAGAATGCTCATCCCCGGTGATAAGTAAAGTGCCCGGTTACGGGGCGAGATCAATACTCCTGCAGACTCCAGAGATTAACTCAGCTGCTCTTAACTGCCCCAGCCTGGTAAAAGGGGCTTGCTCCCCACCTGCAAGGTGCTCTTGGGACCAGACTTGCAAAGGGAGGCGTTCGTCCCTGGGGCTGACATCTCTCCCCTCTTGGTTTGTTGACAGCGATCTGTTTGCCTGGATGCGACGAGCAGCACGGCTTTTGCGACAAACCCGGGGAATGCAAGTAAGTTTTCCACTCCCCTCCTGCTCCCCTCTTTGTCTTTAACGTTGATGCTCTGGTGTTAAGTAAACCATTGGCCTCTTGAAGACTCAGTTTAAATGCCTTTCTTCGTATTAGATAGTCGTTTGAGAAATCCAGGTGATGCCGGATTGAAGTATTAATCTACAAGTCAAACATCAGTACCATTAATATTAACTTAATGAGTTTACAGTGCTGTGTGTAAGGTTTAGCTGTTTGTTATTAGAGTAAACAGATTAACTACCTGGAACCATGGCTCTGTCTATGGAAGTGGAAGAAATATCTGGGACTGTTGAAAGCTGATGCTACAGTTGGACTCAGTGACTTTCTCACATGAAGGATCACTGAGGGCTTTTAGGAAACTTGATCCCTGGCATCAGTGTGTTTGCAGAGTTTGTGATAGGGTTTCCAACTGTGAGAAGTCTAAATATGATGAGAATTTTTTTTTTTTTTTTTTTTTTCCCCCCAGATGCAGAGTGGGTTGGCAGGGTCGATACTGTGATGAGTGCATCCGATACCCAGGCTGCCTTCATGGTACCTGTCAGCAGCCGTGGCAGTGCAACTGCCAGGAAGGCTGGGGTGGCCTTTTCTGCAACCAGGGTGAGTTCTTATTCCTTGCCTGAATGTCTGTTTTAAAATACAGAAAGCAAGTGGCTATTTCTAGCTCATCTACCCTGTGCTAGCCTTGCAAAGTAGCAAGTATCTTGACTGCCCTCTCTTTTACAGACCTGAACTACTGCACCCACCACAAGCCCTGCAAGAATGGTGCCACATGCACGAACACTGGTCAGGGGAGTTACACTTGTTCTTGCCGACCTGGGTACACAGGCTCCAACTGTGAGATTGAAATCAATGAATGTGATGCCAACCCTTGCAAGAATGGTGGAAGCTGCACTGTAAGTTTGAATTGTTTGGGCCATCACCTCCATACAAGAAAGATATTGAGATGCTGAAGGGGTTCCAGAGAAGGGCAACTAAGCTGGAGAAGCACTAGAGAACAAGTCTGATGAGGAGTGTCTGAGGGAACTGGGGTTGCTTAGCCTGGAGAAAAGGAAGCTGAGGGGGAGACTGTATTGCTCTCAGCAACTACCTGGAAGGAGGTTGTAGAGAGGTGGGTGCCAGTTCTTCTCACAAGTAACTAGCGATAGGACAAGATGAAGTGGCCTGAAATTGCACCAGGGGAGGTTTAGGTTGGATATTAGGAAGAATTTGTTCACTGAAGGGTTGTTCAGCACTGGAACAAGCTGCCCAGGGTAGTGGCTGAATTGCCATCCCTAGATCTGTTTAAAAGTCATGTAGATGTGGAGCTTAGGGACATGGTTTAGCAGTGGACTTGGTAGAGTTAGGTTAAGGGTTGGACTTGGTGATCTTATAGGTCTTTTCCAACCTAAACGATTCTATGCTTCTATGATGTGAAACTGTAAGGGAGGAGTTAATGTCAGTTTTCCTGATTTTCTCTTTTGGGATTTTAAAGCAACTTCAGATAAATATTTTGACCATTTCTCATTTCTTTCCCCCAGGATCTTGAGAACAGCTATTCCTGTACCTGCCCCCCAGGCTTCTATGGTAAAAACTGTGAGCTGAGTGCAATGACTTGCGCTGATGGACCGTGCTTCAACGGTGGGCGATGCACTGACAACCCTGATGGTGGATACAGCTGCCGCTGCCCACTGGGTTATTCTGGATTCAACTGTGAAAAGAAAATCGATTACTGCAGTTCCAGCCCTTGTGCTAATGGTAAGGCCAAACATGCCACCGTGACCTTCTAAAGGGAGACCATCCCGTTACTTTGGCTTCTGGTCTGGAGTATGTAACAAGACTTAGTGATCAGTCATGGTCCATGTCATGTCAATAGTTAACTTGGTGGAGGAACTGTACTTAGAAGGTAGTGATGTGGTTTGGGCCACTGCTGCAGATCACATTTTCTCAGGGGGTGACTGTGGCCAGGTAACTTGGCCTGAAGCTTCATGACTAAAAATGTGGAGGATTATACTTGCAAATGGTTTGCAGAGACACTTTGAGGTCTGTGCATGCAAGATGCACTACAAATGCTAAATGTTATTACTTGTAAACTGGTGACTGTCATCCTCCTGTTTTGTTTAAACTAGGGAGGACTTTCTTTACTGCAGTCCTCCTCATTCGTTGCCACTTGGACTCTGTAATGTGAGATGGTGGTGTTAACCTGATCTGGACTAGCTTTGTTGTCCAAGCTCAGTGAAATGCTGAAGAGGGAATAGGATGAAGAGTGAAAAATAGACCTGATTAACAAATAACTTCCTTAAAAAAAAAAAAAACTTTTTTTTTTTTTTTTTTTTTATGGTGGATCTGACTTGGCAAAGGTTGAGTTAACCTCTCAAAAAGAAAGCTTTTCTCAGCTGTGACAGTCTCCCTGCGAGCAGCAGGTGAGAGGCTGTCGGGTCTGTCTGCCCACCACTCAGAGCTCGTCCCCCTTGATGTCTTGCAGGAGCTCAGTGCGTCGACCTGGGGAACTCCTACATATGCCAGTGCCAGGCTGGCTTCACTGGGAGACACTGTGATGACAACGTGGATGACTGTGCCTCCTTTCCCTGCGTCAACGGAGGGACCTGCCAGGATGGTGTCAACGACTATTCCTGCACCTGCCCCCCAGGGTACAACGGGAAGAACTGCAGCACCCCAGTGAGCAGATGTGAACACAACCCCTGCCACAACGGGGCCACCTGCCACGAGAGAAACAACCGCTACGTCTGCGAGTGTGCCCGGGGGTACGGCGGCCTCAACTGCCAGTTTCTGCTCCCCGAGCCGCCTCAGGGGCCGGTCATTGTCGACTTCACCGAGAAGTACACGGAAGGCCAGAACTCCCAGTTCCCCTGGATCGCTGTCTGTGCTGGGATTATTCTGGTCCTCATGCTGCTGCTGGGCTGTGCTGCTGTGGTCGTCTGCGTCAGGCTCAGGGTGCAGAAGAGGCACCACCAGCCCGATGCCTGCAGGAGTGAGACGGAGACCATGAACAACCTGGCGAACTGCCAGCGCGAGAAGGACATTTCCATAAGTGTAATTGGTGCTACTCAGATCAAAAACACCAATAAGAAAGTAGACTTTCACAGCGATAACTCTGATAAAAATGGCTACAAAGTCAGATACCCATCAGTGGATTACAATTTGGTGCATGAACTCAAGAACGAGGACTCTGTTAAAGAGGAGCACAGCAAATGTGAAGCCAAGTGTGAAACGTATGATTCAGAGGCAGAGGAGAAAAGTGCAGTACAACTAAAGAGGTAGCTCTTGCAGAGGGGTTGGAACTGGGTGACCCTTGTGGTCCCTTCCAGCCCTGACAGATTCTGATCTGTTTTAGCAGAGGACTTTAGAGTCCTATTGGCTCAATGGTTGGACTTGATGATCTTAAAGGTCTCTTCCAACCTAAAGGATTCTATGGTTCTATGATTCTATGATCTGAGCACGGGGGGCAGCTTGGCTTTGAAGGGGGTGTATGTGGCTCATAGGTAGTGTTAAGCAACAGCCATCTGACCTGTGTTGTTTCTCTTTGTCTTCAATAGTGATACTTCTGAAAGAAAACGACCAGATTCAGTATATTCCACTTCCAAGGACACAAAGTACCAGTCGGTGTATGTCATATCAGAAGAGAAAGACGAGTGCATCATAGCAACTGAGGTTGGTATACTGCCTGGCAGTTGGGACAGCAGGGAACAGTCTTGGTGCACAGCCCCCATCTAACACACGTCAGGGCAGCTAAACTCTTTTCCATGGTGCTGCAGTGATTTGTACCTGTTGAAGTCCATCCAGCTCAAGTTTGTCACACTGTGGATGTTGTAAAGACAAACTCAGTGACTTGCTGCTTTAGGTGTTAGAGGTACAATAACTTTCACAGACAAGGGTACGATGATAGTGTCACTGTGGTCTGCTGACCTACCTCTTAATGTGTTTCATGCAGAGTCCATTCTTGCTTGGTGTAAAGACAGAATCCCAACCCTCTGCAGCCTTACAACTCAGAAGAGAGAAAGAGACACTTTCCATTAACCTCTCCTGATCTCTGCTCATGTTTCTCTCACCAGGTGTAAACCAGAGGTGATATGGCAAGGTGGTTGGTCAGAACAATTTCAGAGGAGACGTGCCCCGATGAATGCTGCTGAAAGAGGAATGGGAGATAGATTCCTTCACTGACTGCTGCTGAGAAACTAAATTCAGGCTTGAGCTGGTTCTCTACTGAAATTAGCAAAGTGACTGCAAAATAAAGAAACAAGATGGACACCAGGCAAGGGTCTGTGTTCAAGGATTACTGTTGCACTGCCTTTTATGAATTTTATCATTGCACTATGGTCAGTTGCTTTTCTATATATATTTAAATGAATGGACTTAATTACTACATAAGAAGCATGCACTGCCTGAAGTGTATATTTTGGATTCTTATGAGCCAGTCTTTTCTTGAATTAGAGACACAAACACTGCCTTTATTGTCTTTTTTGATACTAAAATGTGTTTTTACTAGGTGAGAAAAAGTG
Source organism: Merops nubicus (assembly GCF_000691845.1). Classification (NCBI taxonomy): domain Eukaryota; kingdom Metazoa; phylum Chordata; class Aves; order Coraciiformes; family Meropidae; genus Merops; species Merops nubicus. The sequence continues at coordinate 8,857 of NW_008584486.1, read as the reverse complement.
TGTTATTTTTTTTAATCTGTAAAAATATTTTCATGATAATTGTAAAGCTTGAGTATTTTGTGATGTTCATTTTTTTATAATTTAAAATTTTTGGTAAATGTGTACAAAGGCACTTCGGGTCTATGTGACTATATTTTTTGTATATAAATGTATTTATGGAATATTGTGCAAATGTTATTTGAGTTTTTTTTTACTGTTTTGTTAATGAAGAAATTCATTTTTAAAATATTTTTCCAAAATAAATATTATTAATGATAACCAGAGTGCTATGTTTATTCCATAACCAATGATGAACTGACTGAACCTTGCAACCAGGCATCTGACAGACTTCTGTGGACTCATGGGTGGATGGGGTAGGACCAAGACCCACCACAAAGACTGGGGAACAACTTGTTCTGTGTTGACTCCCCTCTTTCCTCTCCTAACCTTCTGAACTGTTGACCCTAAAGTTGTGCTCACTCTTACCCCAAGGTCTTTTGAGAGCTTGAGTAACGTTTGCTCAGTCATGTTGAGCTGTGTATATATAAACACATACAGCATCACTTCCCAAGGAAGAGCAACATGAGTGTGCCCTGTTGCAATCCAGACATGGAGCTCGTCATGACTCAGCCCTTAATTTCTCACAACCTCAAACATTGCCTGGGGGCTGGGGCAGTTTGGGATGCCCAGGGCATGTCACCAGGGGCCCCCAGCTCAGGTCCTTGGTGTGCACCCATGGCATGTGAGCTCCCTCAGTCACACCTGCTGGGGAGTGGCACTTCCCTCTCCAGGAAAGAGCGACACTGAATTGACTGCTGGCCACAGCTCTCCTGGCTATCATACATGTCTGAAGCATCAGTTGCATCTTTGGTTTCAACTCTGCTCCTGGTGCCTGTTGCCTTCATATTGGGGCAGGGTGTGATCCCATCCCCTACCTTGGCCCCTAACATTCAGGCAATTTCTTCAATTTATTTTGCACAAACTAGCTCTCCTTCACAGTGTGCTGTGTTTTAACTAGCAGAGGCCCTTCAGAAACAAGGCAAAGTGTTCTTCCACTTGAAGAAAGGGAAAATCTAGGAAATAGTTTCCTTTTTGCTCCATTAAAGCAGAACCCCAGTCATTTTGGGCTACCTCCCACAACTTAGGGGAGCCAATGGAAATCCTCTGTTCCAATTCGCTTCAGAGGAGGGGCATGCTATCCTGGACACAGAGAGTGAGATAGCAGATAGAAACAAGCAATTATTGTAGCTGGTGATCTATGACTGTAAAGTATGCATGTGCTCACCTTGTTTTAGTGTGCATAAGTTTATGGACCACTGGAACTGTACTTTGGTAGAGGAGGTCCACAGAAAACTCGCCCTGACTGCAGGAGCTTGAAACCCTTCTCGCTAAACCAAAGCTTACACAAAATCTAGCGACTCAATTCTCATGATGTGACCTGACAGAGCCATCCCCTTCATTTATCCCAAAGTGTCCTTTTAGGGAGAGTTTTCATGAGGAGAGAGATGCGAAGTACTAAACCCCAGCCTTTCAGTGATGGTCTGAACAGCATTTGCAAACTGAGCAGAAACATAACAACCTGCCAATAACCAGTCAATGCATCATATATTAAATGAGGCATGATGGTGTGTATAGCAGCAGGTGTTCAGAGCAACATAATCTCACAGATTGGGCAAATGAGTGAGCCTTGGTAAGTTTTACTGCCATCTCTGTTGCTGATTTGCTCTTAAACCTTGGACAAATCACTTTATTTCTCTGTATTTCCTCTTGTTACTAGGCTTTTTGGATCATTCTTTTCCCTTATGATGTTCTATGCTTCGCACAGCTAGTGCCACCCTCTCAGCTGAGCCCTCTTAATGCTGCTTCTGTAGAAAGAGCAGTAATGAACAGAAGGTCATTGATGGGTGGGTGCTTCTATGATGTCACGTCTTTACTGCTACAGGAAGTACTACTTTAATATAGTGTCAGGTAAAGGCCTGGAAAAGCATGCAACTCCTGCTCTTGTAAAGGGGAACGGCATCAGCATCTACTTAACTTGGCTTAAAAATAAAACAGCTTCAGAAAGCTCAGTTTGTCCAAGTTTGCTAACTATGAGAAGTGCTGAGCTTGGGGAGTGAAGGAAAATGTACTATGAGCCAAGAGAAGGCCACACCGTGGCAAGGGTGGCGAGGCCTGTCTGCATCAGCCCTGCCAGGGCAACACTCACCCGAGCGCGGGACATCTGCTGCCAAAAGGCAGCAGGAGCCTCCCTGTCAGCAGGGTCTCCAAAAGGCCTCCTCGTTCTAAAACGAGAGGAGAGCCTGCCTGGGGAGGACGTTTAGCCGGGACAGCTGAGAATTCAGGGCCTGATCCAAAGCCCATTAAAATTAATGGAAAGGCTCCAAGGAGCTGCAGGGACGCGTGGCACCGTGCCCCTCCTGACACAGCACATCGCCGGCTCTCCCCGGAGAAGGTGCACGCACAGACTGCAGCACGTATCCCCCAGGGAGGAGGATGCAAAAGCCCACGGCTGGGCTGGTCTAACCGGGTTTGTCCCCTGGTGTGGCTTGTCCCCCTAGTGCCAGTCCATGCAGGATGGGAGGACCTCAAGGGCCTGGGGCCTGGGGTCCCTCAGGCTGTCACTGCCTCATCGTCCCTTTATGTCCCCACCTCGATCTGCAACGTCTCCTCCTCCCTGCCCTGCAGCAGCCAGGAAGACCTTGGCCTTGTTAGGTGCCAGGTCTCAATAGGGTGGCTGGAGAGGGCACCCCTCCACCCGCACCTCTGCCTGCAAACCTGTTTCCTTGTGGCAACCAGTATTTGAGGGGTAGGCACGGACAGGACATGTCAGAAACTTGGAGGCACCAAAACAGCAGGAGAATTTAGCTGCAGGGAGGTATAAGCTGCCCTGTTTGTAGAACGGAACTTTTAAAATTAGGTGTGTTGCAGCTTGCAAAATGTAGGAGGCTTTAGGTTCAGACAGGATGTCTTAGGTTTAACTACAAACCAAAACAAATTGCTTCAACTTGATATTTGTGCTTACTTTGTTGTACACAGTGCAGAAGGACAGCTTGGGTGTCAGGAAACTAGGGCACTATTCCTGGCTCCACCGCAGACCTGATGTGTAACCCTGGGAGAGGAAGGATGGTCTTGTGGTCAAGGCACTGCGGAGGGACTCAGGAGGGCCCCCTTCTATTTCCAGTGCTCCTTCCAGACTTCCTGTGCAACCTTGGACCTGTGTCACTTAATCTTACCAGGACCTTAGGAAAATGGGGGCCTCCTGGTTGTGCTAACAAGGAGAAGGTCATCTGTGCTTGTGAGAGGATACCGCAGTGGTGGGGAATGCTGAAATACCCTCCAAAGTGAGTAGGACTGTTTCCTATCCCTGCATGTCAGATTGCTTGTCTGCGAGGTGGTGAGATATTTTTGCAAAGCGTCTTCAGACAGAATAAAGACCCCTATCACAATTGAAACATCCATCACATCAGAGGGCATACGCAAAACCATTTTGCAGGTAGAGATACAGATTAAACTCAGTTTGGGACTATGAGGACCAAGGAGGAAAGCTGCAGAAATTATACAGATGGGAATTCTCCACTGATGGACCCTGAGAAACTTCCTTATTGCTATGGCCTAACATCCAAAGCCACGTATTTAAAAGAAAATTATCTGAGAACTACTTCTAGGCCAAATCCCAAGCTGAGTAGCAATCTGTCACAATGCCTGACATCTACTTGTGTCAGACAAATGGGGAGCCTCTCTGTTCCCTTCCCTCCTCAAGAGCCACTTTTTTTACCTGGCTGTTAAGACCTGGCTTGCTGCCTGTGTCACTGCTACCTACTATGCAAGTCAGAAGAATAATAGCCTGCCCAGAAAAGACTCAATATGCACCATGAGACAGATTTTCAGATGAAACATGGGACCTACTGTTGTGAAAATGTGATGGCTGATTCTGCTGCTCGCAGTGTGGCAGAGGTGGATGGTAGACCCATGGGGCTGGACTTCACAGCATCCTTGTGACAGGTTGCTTTTTTTTCTTAGGAAGAAGCATCCCTGGTTATTTTCTCCTGCTGCTGCAGCCTCGTCTCCTGCACCAGTAAATTCAACACTGCTAGGGTTGCTCTCCAGCTCTTCAGCCAGTTGGTACAGATTGGTCTGTATCCATAGTGTTGAACTGCCTCACTTGCCCAAACCAACTGTGGGGGATGGCTCCTTCTTTGTAGCAATGCAACAATACAGGTGATGGTGTTCCAGAGACCAGGAACCACCTAATTTCCCAGCACAGGTGTAACCAGAGCATCTTATGAATGCCTCACTCCTTGCCGTAGACAAGGATGCTGTGTGTCAGCTATGGGGGTAACTGTGAGGATCGCTGAAGACTCCTGTCACCTGCTAGGGGCAGCTATGTAAACTGGCATTGCCTGCTTTAAAGCCTGCTCTATGAACTGGTTATATATGACCAGGCTGATTTTTTTTCACAACATAACACTATACCAGGTGAGCGGCCCGAGTGGGTGCACTGTGTAGCATATTGAAAGAAAGGTTACCATCAGTGCAGATACCTTCCCTTCTCTTGTTTATTCACCTAAACTGCACTGGCAAAAGCAACGTTCTATCACTGTGTTCTCCAGAGCATGGCTGTGCAGCCATAAAGACACAGGTATAAGTCAGAAGATACATGGCTGTTTGGACAAGGCTGGAGTGCTTACAGCTGCTAGCTGGTCTGTGTGTCTCCACAGAGTAATTTCACAGTGTGCTGAAGGCTGAGCAGGAGAAAGGATCAGGGTGGGGGTGTCCTGTGTTCTCTTTTGTAACATGAAACTGTAACTTTGTGAGGACAGCGTTTTCTGTGGGAAAGGACAGAGCAGATGGACAGCTCTGACCAGCCCTTAGTGTGGGGAGGACACGTGCTGGGGAGCCATTTCTGCACTCAGCTCCCACCACTGCCAGCATGTTTATGCTGAAGGCATTTGATGATCAATTCTAATCAGAATTTTGATTTAGCAGAAACGCATGTTTTTCTACAACACTTCAAAGTCAGTATTTTTATGAAGGATATTTTCAGTGGGAAACCTGTTTTTCAGCTATGATAAACTGAAATACCCTCTTGAGAAGCTCTTATTAGTTTCACTTTCTTCATGAAGCAAGATAGCAAAATAACAAGCAAGTGCTTCCCGGAAGACAGTAAATTAGCTGAAAACTTCCTTTCTTTTTCTTTTTGTTTTTTTTTCCCCCCTTTTTTTTCTTTTATTCACTTTTTCCCCCCCCCTTTCTCTCCTTCTCTTTCTCCTTTTTCTTCTTTTTATCTTTTTTTTTTTTTTTTTCCCAAAATAGAATTGATCCAGGAACTTTATCTCATTAAAAAGTTGTATATTTTACTTTTGATTTTGCTTTAGAATGTGAACATCCTTAAAGATAATTTCTCCCTCTCATCCCATTTTCTGACCCTAAGTAGCACTTTAGTGGCCTGAGGAAGGTTGTATTTAACACAAGCAAACTTCAGGATTTGGCCATATGTCAGAAAATACTTTTAATGGTAACTTACACAAGGAAAAACTGGTATCCTCAAGAACAGCTAATTACATGAGACAAAAAGCATTATGCAATATGAACTTCTAGGATAAAAGACTAATATTTCACCATTACTATGCATAAATTAACCCCCTTCAGAATGTTTTCAGCAGGCATAGAGTCAAAATACCTCATCTATATTTAAAGTAAAAATTGTACTCGGGAGGATCAGACCTCCAACACTTGAACCCAGGTAACACACCCAAGATAATTTGGCTTTGACTTATTAATTTGGCTATTGCTTGTGTGCATTCTTTCTCAAGGCACCAAGAGATTTTTCTTTACGAAGTTTTCCACACATGCAAACGTGGGTGTTTACAAAAGCCACCTGTCTGAAAAATGTAAGCTCCCTGCCTCAGTCTGGATTTACCTTGGTTTGAATCAAAGGGCCCGTGGAATTCTCCATTGCCCCTCGGTGGTGATGGTTTGGCACAGCTGCTGCCGCTGCTGCTGGGTGCTGGGTGTCTTCAGAAAAGTCAGATGCGCAACCTTCTCACTCAAAGCAGGAGTGATTGTTCAGAGCAAAAAACTATGGTGGAACAACTACATATGGTGCTTGTCGTAGCCTATATCTTAATTTTCTTTCTTTCTTTCTTTCTTTCTTTCTTTCTTTCTTTCTTTCTTTCTTTCTTTCTTTCTTTCTTTCTTTCTTTCTTTCTTTCTTTCTTTCTTTCTTTCTTTCTTTCTTTCTTTCTTTCTTTCTTTCTTTCTTTCTTTCTTTCTTTCTTTCTTTCTTTCTTTCTTTCTTTCTTTCTTTCTTTCTTTCTTTCTTTCTTTCTTTCTTTCTTTCTTTCTTTCTTTCTTTCTTTCTTTCTTTCTTTCTTTCTTTCTTTCTTTCTTTCTTTCTTTCTTTCTTTCTTTCTTTCTTTCTTTCTTTCTTTCTTTCTTTCTTTCTTTCTTTCTTTCTTTCTTTCTTTCTTTCTTTCTTTCTTTCTTTCTTTCTTTCTTTCTTTCTTTCTTTCTTTCTTTCTTTCTTTCTTTCTTTCTTTCTTTCTTTCTTTCTTTCTTTCTTTCTTTCTTTCTTTCTTTCTTTCTTTCTTTCTTTCTTTCTTTCTTTCTTTCTTTCTTTCTTTCTTTCTTTCTTTCTTTCTTTCTTTCTTTCTTTCTGTATCAGTTTAAAGAAAGGAACTGTGAAAAACGTTTGATGCTGTGTAAGTTCTTCTAATTGACTTCAGGAAGTGTTATCTGGAATGTCAGTTGTGAGCACACAAACTCAGCAGACTTATCTGCGTTATCTAATTACCATACTATAAAGTTCTGCTGACATTTCCTTTTGATAAACACAATACATTGCTTTCTTTATCTATCTGTATTAAATAAACAATGCTCTCCTAAATCCAACCCCATGCATGCTTTTTACTAAAACAATGTTATAAACCCCAAGACTAACAAATGCTACCACACCTTCAACAGTCCTAAATGAAAATGCTGGTTTTCACATGAAAAATGTTATCTAATGGTGGTGGGAAACCACTAGAAATCTTAATTTTTAAACTGTGAATAAACATAAACCAGACGACAGCTATTTATTAAGCAAAAAAAAGAAGCTGGAAAAAGAGGAAAGAAATAAAGAGCAGCAGTATTACAGGTATGCTTGCATTTCTTCACTGCTGTTGATGTATTTAACTATGTGCAGAAATACAGAATCATAGAAACATCTGGGCTGTGAAGACCTTAAGATGATCAAGTCCAACCATAAAACTAATACTCCCAAGTCCACCACTAAACCATGTCCCTAAGGGCCACATTTACATGTGTTTAGTATTATACATTGTTTTATATTATGTATCAGTGTTTACCATAAGGTTTTCAAAAGAGTGTGCCCAGAACTCGCAGGTCTGTCAGAGCTCACTCCTGCACTTTTGGATGATTGTGGAAAGCAGACTTCCCACACCAACCTTTGATGCTGGAAGCCTGCAGGTAATCGATATAAAGGAAAGGTGCCTCTAAACAACGCTTGTTGCTGTTTGATCTTCTGTTTCCTTCTGCTACACAAGAAGAGGTTTGTGTGCCTCCTGCAGAGGGAAGGGGCAAGAGGCTGGTTGGGGCTGTCACAGGAAGAGGTGAAGCAGGACATCATTTTGCCTGGGGAACCCCACTCCTCCAAACACCAGTGGGAAGCTGGGAGGATCACAGAGCCATGCAGATAGTGGAAAGTGGGTGAGGAATCTGCTTGCCAGCTCTGCTGCGGACCCTAGCTGGATTTAATCTGAGCAGGGAGATGGAGGCTCTGCCATGAGACAAGACTGACACAGAAACATTACAACACCTGTAGCACCGAAATCCCAGCTTGTAAACCCTCCGAGTTTCTATTTACCTCAGTGAAAATGAAGCCCAGGGGGACCCTGGTGGTTGGGGATCCTTCAGCACCTGTACACGCCCCACAGTCACTGTGTGCCTCTGCCCATGTGAGCAATTAACCAGGTCATACTGGAGATTAGAAGCTGCATGCACATTCAGCAAAAGATACGGGCTGTTCAGTGCTTTTTAAACCTACATTTATATTAAAGAAAGAACTCACAAGTGAAAAAGAAAAGCTGTGGCACCACACTGGGTAGCTGTAAACACACATTGTAGATCAAATGTAGCCACCAAGTTCTGGGGATGTTCCAAAGAGCCCTTTTCTATCAGATAGAAAAGATAGTCATTTCTGTCAGAAATGCTAAAGGAAGTGTTAATGACAGGAATAAATAACAGGTGCTGGGAGCAGCTGTTACTGATTAATGACTTGTCTTTTTTAAAATAGGTTTTCTGTTGGGGGAACCAGAATTTTTCAGTAATGTTCCATTGTCAGATGTTCGAGGAATGTTTTTTTAATTTGCTAATAAAGTGCTCCCCCATTATTTCTAAGGGCAGAACACATTCAAGAATCAAGCTAAATTAATATTTGAGTTTCAGTCCATCAACAGTTGAGGAATATCCAAACTATAATGCTCCTCAATTGCACAAATGACTTACTGGCTTTCTTTTCTTTCTTTCTGCCCATTTCCATCTTTTGTTCTCTCACTCTTTTTTCCTCTCTCTTTACCTCTCCATCTCCCTCTTGCTGTTTACCTGAGATATCTGGAGATGATGCTTCCAATGCCATACATATTTGGCCCTGAAGTTGTCTTTTTATAGGCATATGAGGGGTGATGAGATTGAATGTTACAAGAAAGACTGGCACTGTTTCCATTTTTCAATGATGAAGTAATTTAAAAGTCATTGAGGACAGCTCAGTGAAAACATCTGCTCTGTGCCTTGGGGCCATCAGAGACGCAAACAAAATAGTGTGATGGAAAACAATATGGAAAATACAGTAATAATTATAATTAATTTATATTTAATA